>NC_091206.1:13516512-13569012 GCF_040958095.1 Procambarus clarkii | reverse complement strand
ACTGAATTCGCCATCTATTGACCTAGCATTGCACTATCAACAGGCCAACAACAGCGTATAAGACGAGTTGTTAGGCTTAAAGAATCATTCCCGTGCTTGTATTTAATTGGTAGAAAATCTTTGTTGACATTCTTCGCAACAGCCAATTACAGGAAGGTCATCAGATGAAAGTTCCAACAACTAAATTACATCATCGGTGTTCAACAAACCAGCCCCGCTTATGACATTGTGTTTCAACTCTAATCTGCCCAAAATGTGGACCTATCAACCATTTGAAATTAATAGTAAGTGACAATGAAATAATATAGTATTTAACTGCTGTTACATCTTACACTATAAAAGTGCCCTTACTGCCTAACTTGTGATGTCATCTGTTGGTGAACTTTATGCCATATTCTGCAAGCTTTAAATGGATCTCCTTCATTCTCGTAATTGTGAAACTTTCAGATATTCTTGTGTAATACCATGCATCCCGGTGCTGCAGTTGGAGTCACTTTCCTCTTAAACAAAACAGTTCAAATGATAGAGAAGATGGAGAAATGATATAGCATTTCAATATTGCCGTCCCAGTGGCGTAATGGTAAGACGCTCGCATGGCAATTTGTGAGCGCTTTGTCCTATGTTCGTATCCTGGCCGGGGAGGATTTACTGGGCGCAAATCCTTAACTGTAACCGGTGTTTAACCCAACAGTAAAATGGGTACCTGGGGCCAGATTCACGAAGCAGTTACGCAAGCACTATCGAACCTGTTCATCTTTTCTCAATCTTTGGCGGCTTTGTTTACAACTATTAAACAGTTAATGAGCTCCGAAGCACCAGGAGGCTGTTTATAACAATAACAACAGTTGATTGGCAAGTTTTCATGCTTGTAAACTGTTTAATAAATGTAACCATAGCCGACAGAGATTGAGGAAAGATGTCCACTTTCGTAAGTACTTGCCTAACTGCTTCGTGAATCTGGCCCCTGGTTAAATGATTTGGCGAGTCGTATTCCAGGGAATATTAGGATTAAGGACTTGCCCGAAACGTTATGCGTGCTAGTGGTATTTATATATAGTATCTATATATATATAAATACAAAAAATACAGCAGTGAACATATATTTCAGTTTGAATAGTGGAAGGGTTCTTTAGCTTCCAAGTGATATACTTAAATAAAATTATAGTTTGGTATCAGCGGGCATCGACACCTGATCATAAACGTTGTAAATCAAGTCATTTCTTTTAGTGAACCGTAATCCTGATGAGGGACATTGGGTGGGATTGGGTGGTTATAGATAGGAGCTGCGTCGTATGGTCCAATAGGCCTTCTGCAGTTGCCTTTGTTCTTATGTTCTTATGTGACAAAACAACTCTGATCCCTGACACTAGACAGTGACTTTTAGTATCGTATTCAAAACACACAGCGCTCATAATTTGTTTCCGAGAGAGCACTCTAGTAGCGGGTCCTAGAAAGTGAACTCACAACTAAGCTTAAAAAAGTGGGCTGATAGCTGAGCTTAGAAAGTGAACTCCTGTACCTGACTGCACACTCAGTCTCACCCAGGCCACGGGAGAACCACCTCAAATTACCCATCACGGCATCTCCTCCCACAGCTGCGTGTTGTATTAGGAATAATATACGCTGATTTTAGGATGTATCTTGTCAAGTAACTCTTTCAGGCCTGACCCTCTCTCCGTCCTGACAAGCTTGCCGGGAGAAGCTAAGTTGATCAGCGGGGAGGGAGCAGGTGGGAGGAGGCAGGTAAGTCACCTAACCTCATTACCTCAGCTAGGAAGATGACTCCTTCAGAGAACCCGGAGTTGCTTCAGGATGCTGCCAGGGGGGGGGGGGGGGTAGACGAGTAGTGGGTTCACATAGGATCGAGAGATGGGTAATAGGGGATCGAGAGATGGGTATTAGGGGATAGAGGAGGGTAAATAGGGAAAGTAATAGGATTCAGTTGCAAAGGTGAGAGGTAGCAAGGCTATGAGATATAGCGACGCAGCTCGGCTATAACATATAGATAGAGACGCAGCTCGGCTATAACATATAGATAGAGACGCAGCTCGGCTATAACATATAGAGACGCAGCTCGGCTCTACAGCAGTTCTCTACAACAGACGGAGTTTCAGCACCACACACGACCAGAGACTTTGACCACAGTCAAGGGGATATAAAACGCTGATCTGATGCTGTAGCAGTGAACAATTGAACATGGGTCCCTGAGGTTCATTGCTTAGGGGTAACAAGATACATCAGGGAGAAGGTCACATCACAACGACAACAAGACACATCAGGGGAAGATCTTGACACATGTGTATTGAAGTCTTTGATGAGATTTTGGGTGAGGGTCGTACCGTGGTGTTTCAACTTAATTACTTCTTAAGACACCAACAGAACTAGTTGGTGTTCGGAATTGCTGAAGAATTTAGAAGAAAAAGCTCAAGAATATCTTAGAAGAGTTTAATTAAATTTGCATAGTAAAGTACTCGAAGATTGAGATAAGTTGAATGAAAAACGAACACGGGGGAAGAACGTAGTTGTTGAGAGAGAGAGAGAGAGAGAGAGAGAGAGAGAGAGAGAGAGAGAGAGAGAGAGAGAGAGAGAGAGAGAGAGAGAGAGAGAGAGAGAGAGAGAAAAAAATACAAAAGTTGTAAATCTTTAACTCATTATACCTCTCTCTTAATCCAGATGCTTTAACTTTCATCCTCCTTACCCTGCTACATATCCTTCTTACCCCGCTACTTATCCACCTTATGTCAGGCGACATATCCATCTTTCCAGGCTACATGCCTTCCATACCTCAGGCCTCATATGATGTGGTAATCACTCACCCTTGACATCACCGAGAGACTCATGCTGACGTCAGTCACACCGAGCTGTAAACAAACTGACTTGACGAGCAGGTTTACCTGAGTCGCCTGAAATGTTTCCTAACGCTCCGCTTCTCTCCAAGCGTTTAATACAGCCAGTTCTATACCGATGCAGCACTGAATGAATGCTAAACACATATGTAGGAACATGCGAGTACACATAGTATCAAAGCAACATAAACGCTCTTCGGACAGCATGACCGCATAGTTGAAACGTGAGGCAATAAGATCAATGATAACAGTAAAGTCCAGAAATAAAAGAAAATGGAGGGTGACAGGGAAGGAGGGAGGGAATTATCAAGGGAAAGCACCAAACCATTACGACTATATAGTACAGGGGTCAGGATTAGGATATGGGATGGAACGGGGGGAAAGAAATGGTGCCCAACCACTTGGATGGTCGGGGATTGAACGCCGACCTGCATGAAGCGAGACCGTCGCTCTATACCGTCCAGGCCAAGTGGTTGGCAAGGTGACAGGGAGGTCGAAGGTGACAGGTAGTCTAGCATACTGCAACAAGACGAGAAATCACTGTCAAGATTTACTCTGCTAACCCTGGCGTCACGCCAAATGGATGTGAGCGCGGAGCTCCATCACGCTTGTTACAGGAAGCTGTGAAGATGAACAAAGGAGCAAGTGAGAAAGAGAGAGAGAGAGAGAGAGAGAGAGAGAGAGAGAGAGAGAGAGAGAGAGAGAGAGAGAGAGAGAGAGAGAGACAGACAGAGACAGACAGACAGAGAGAGACAGAGAGAGAGAGAGAGAGAGAGAGAGAGAGAGAGAGAGAGAGAGAGAGAGAGAGACAGAGACAGACAGACAGAGAGAGACAGAGAGAGAGAGAGAGAGAGAGAGAGAGAGAGAGAGAGAGAGAGAGAGAGAGAGAGAGAGAGAGAGAGAGAGAGAGAGAGAGATAGAGACAGACAGACAGACAGACAGACAGAGAGAGAGAGAGAGAGAGAGAGAGAGAGAGAGAGAGAGAGAGAGAGAGAGAGAGAGAGAGAGAGAGAGAGAGAGAGAGAGACAGAGACAGACAGACAGAGAGAGAGACAGAGAGAGAGAGAGAGAGAGAGAGAGAGAGAGAGAGAGAGAGAGAGTGTGTCGGACGTACACATGAAACAAAACTACAAGGAACATAAAATATACTCAACAAAAGGGAGAAATTGAGCACTAAGGCCATGAGATGTTCAAAGAGAAACAGACACAAACTTGAAAAGAATGAAAGAATTTGCTAGTGATTTATATCATGAGAGAAGACACGACATGCAATATGAGCAATGGGGTTTGTTCCCCTGACAACCCGCCCTCTTCTACGTCCCCCTCTACCCTTTCCCCTCCTTCCTAGCCCTCTACTCGCTTCCTTTAAGCCCCCTTCGCTCCTCCCTCCCCTCATCTCCCCATACCACAAGACCCCATTCTCATGGTGGCCGGAGGGGGCTGACCACGCACTGTCACGTCCAACAACATGTCCTTATATAATACAAAGCAGTTTTGAACGCTACCGACCACTGTGTAAACTACC
Organism: Procambarus clarkii; assembly: GCF_040958095.1. Lineage (NCBI taxonomy): Eukaryota > Metazoa > Arthropoda > Malacostraca > Decapoda > Cambaridae > Procambarus > Procambarus clarkii. The sequence continues at coordinate 13,564,641 of NC_091206.1, read as the reverse complement.
GCTGATTCTAATTAAACTTTCTGCAGACTAACAAGCTTTGGCTTCCATGAGCTAGATAGTTTCTTTGCCTTGGTGTGACTTCCTCAGTGTGAATGCCTGGGTGTGAATGCCTTGGTGTGAATGCCTTGGTGTGAATGCCTTGGTGTGAATGCCTTGGTGTGAATGCCTTGGTGTGAATGCCTGTGTGTGAATGCCTTGGTGTGAATGCCTTGGTGTGAATGCCTTAATGTGAATGCCTGTGTGTGAATGCCTTAGTGTGAATGCCTTGATGTGAATGTTTTGGTACTCACCTAATTGTGCTTGCGGGGGTTGAGCTTTGGCTCTTTGGTCCCGCCTCTCAACTGTCAATCAACTGGTGTACAGATTCCTGAGCCTACTGGGCTCTATCATATCTACATTTGAAACTGTGTATTGTGTATTGGTGTGAATGCCTTGGTGTGAATGCCTTGGTGTGAATGCCTGTGTGTGAATGCCTTGGTGTGAATGCTTTGGTGTGAATGCCTTGGTGTGAATGACAGGATGAACAACCCAGCGGGTTTTCTTCCTATTGGGGAGTGTTGTACATTCTGCTATGGCGGTGTGTTCACTCACAAGATGAGTGGCGCTGCCCAATAAACTCGCCCCTCGGGACAAAATTTAAAAAGAAATGTCTGTGGTCTGGTAAACGCAATGGTTAACACTTGTCAAATTGTCAGAACGCCAAGCGAATTCTGCTCGATTATTTTGACTAATATTCCTAGAACCTAAGAGTCATTCTTTGATATATTTCCTACTTTGTATATATTTCATATACTTTGTAAGATATATGAGCTTATCACTTTAATTACAAGATAGATTAGCATTTTACATAGTAGACTATGACATTAAAACCTTTCCTAAGTGCCATCAATGACAAAAAACACCTATTTCTTTATGCACGTCTTCCACATGTTACACCCGCTATCACCCCCAGAAGTGTTGGGATTACTTTAGAGTTGATATTAAGACCAAACACTCTCTGAATTAAGGCTCATTAAGGCCTATCAATTCTGGAGGAATAATAAGGCCTCCACAGCAGTTGACTGACTAACAAGCAAGTGTTCTTTTGTTCTGAACATAGTCCAGGACAAAAAGTGAACTATCAATATATATACACTCCCCGAGGAGCAGAATACACCTTATACACATATCCTGTGCTCCTTGTTCTAACCATCCATAAATAACAGAGCTGCCGCTTATGATGTATATCCAAAGGTAAACAGAAACCCGAACGTAACAATTAAACAGTTAAAAAAATCCTACACGCAATTAATCCATGGAATACAACTGAGGAAGTAATAACGCACCGGCAACCATCCAAGAGAGAGAGAGAGAGAGAGAGAGAGAGAGAGAGAGAGAGAGAGAGAGAGAGAGAGAGAGAGAGAGAGAGAGAGAGAGAGAGAGAGAGAGAGATTTCAAGTATGTTTATTGAGATAAGAAATAAATACATCTCAAAGGGATAGAGTAGCTTAGGCTATTTCTACCCCCCTTAGAGAGAGAGAGAGAGAGAGAGAGAGAGAGAGAGAGAGAGAGAGAGAGAGAGAGAGAGAGAGAGAGAGAGAGAGAGAGAGAGAGAGAGAGAGAGAGAGAGAGAGAGGAAAAAAATGTTTATTTACGCACTGGCAACACTCTCCCCGATATATATTTCTCTCTCTGTTATTGGCTAAGACGAGCAAAACACAGTAGATGCCAAGTAGGCATTTTCCCGCCCAGTGGCGCGAGTCAGTTTGCACCTTACGCCACGTAAATCTGTCGTAACCTCACTCTCAGAAGGTCGCGGGGGATGAAGGATGACTCCGAAGATTTTCTTACAACTTTAAAAACAAAATATGCGTTGTGGATGACTTTAAAATATATTAATCGTATACCTATAAGAAATATGTTATATTCTTATAGGAACAAGGGGTTCAGGTGCTAGCGAAAGAGTTCAAGTGTTATAATGAGTATTTAGGTGCTAGAGCAAGGGTTCAGGTGCCAGAAGAAGGGTTCAGATACTAGTGTTTATAAAACTTTCATTGCTTTCCAGCATATTCCAAGTAGATAAGAGAAAATATTTCAACATTTTAAACCTGACACTGACCAAAGTTTTGACACTGAGCCTGGCGAGAGACGTTCGGTCAGGTGGGAGAGGTTCAGGGGAAAGCCGTTACCTAATTCATTACCAATTGAACAAAATAACGGCCCTTTTTTTACGTTGGTTTAGGGAATGATTATTTCCATGTATAAAAACCCGAGATGAAAACCGTTGTTAGAGCAGTGCCGAAGGGCTCTGTCGGGAGACCTTTTTTTTTATTATGAAAGTTGTTTAAATTCGTCTCTTCTTATCGAGTTAAAGAAGAATTAATGTATTTAATCATTGCGAAAGTTAGTAACAAATCCTTCAAATGTATTGCAAGTGATAAAATATCAAACAGCGTTTGAGTTGGATGATTGCAATTCCGCAGCAGCGAATCCCTACCAGTTATATTGCAATTTCAATGAGAGACAGAGAGGGCTTCTCCGTCTACCCCTAACTGAACAATCAAGAAACATCTCGCAAGATATAAGTTGCCTCTTGCCAGCAGTGCAACAGCCAATATCTCTCTCTCTCACACACACACACACACACACACACACACACACACACACACACACACACACACACACACACACACACACACACACACACACACACACACACACACATACACACACACGCACACACACAGGGATAAAGGTGTTTTCCAGCGACAACAAAGCTCAGTGATGCCCTGTTTATGGCCCCTTCTCTCTCAGGTGTCCTCCCCACGCCCTCTCCCTTTTGTCTCTCCTCCCTTACCCCTACCTCTCCCCCCATGCTTGTGCACTCCCCCTCCGCTCGGTCTCACCTCCCCCCCCCTGCTCGTGCACTCCCCCTACCCATCCACTCCTCGCCAGGACCCATCAAAAGGCCGGCTCTGCCGAGGCCATGCAAATTACCGACATCAGATCCCGCGAGGTGAAAAAAAAGAACCATTAATAGGAAGAGGCAAATAACCTGAGCGGCGACGGCGTCCATAAGGGCCCGTTATTAGCTCGCTTTTCATCAATCTCTGCAGCGGGACGGCCAATTGAATTAGTCGGCCGGGGTCGGCGTCGACGAGGAGAGGGAGAGTAACAGCTGGTGGGCAGGTGGTGGTGATGGTAGTGGTGATGGTGGTGATGCTGGTGGTGATTGGTGGTGGTGGTAATAGTGCTTATAGCTATCAGTATTTATCTATCAGTGACTATGGGCAAGTGTGTCATCATAACCTTACCTACTAGTCTTGTTGAACCTGTCGCGTTATGGATGAACTATTCTGGTTACAAAGGCCTGTGGCCCTCAACCGTTCCTGGTATGAGAGTCGACTTAGTTCTGGGACAATTTTTGTTGCTCTGCTTCGTACTTTCTGCAATGTAGATATATATCCTTTTGAAGATGAGGTCTCCAAGTGCAGAGTCCAAAAAGAGGTGCACCGGAGATTTATACAGTTGAATAACCATTTTATTTTCCTTCGGTTCACGGTTGACATAGTCAACTTTGACCTATGGTTCGGTTGACTTTTTCACTGTAGCTGCCCCATGTTGTGCAACGTTCAGAGAGTTAGTGACACAGAAAATGAGTGAGAGAGGGAGAAAGAGAACTCTTTCCCTAGAGCTACAAGTTTACTGTTTCAGTGCCTCACTGAAACGATCCAGAGGGAAAGCTCCTTCTGTATCCACACTTCCTGGGAATGAATCTGAGAGCTTCGAATCAATTCAGAGCCTTCGGCCATTTATTGTAATCCCCAAGTTGTCGAAATACAGACTTCTTACAGTAAAGTAGATTGTTGATTACTGCAAATGTCCAAGATTCCTTTCAATCAGATTACACCACTACAATATTTAATCTCAGTCGTTAAAATCTCTCTCCCCCACCCTCTTCCTTCTCTCATCAGTTGAAGAGGGTCAAGACACAACCATTGGCCTCCAGTTATTCGCTCCTTTTCATTCTCCTCAACCATCCGCCCTTAACGATTCACCCCTCTCTATCTGACTACAACTATCCTCCCTAACCATCCGCCCTCCCCAGCCATCCACTCCGGGACCTTTCGACCCTCCTGATTTTAATTACCTCTAAAATCCCAGAAAAATCGGCTCATTGTCAATGGGGATCACGCTGAGACAATTTAAGTTCATCGCTTGCCTCCTTGCAGCGCTGGCTGGAGTGGTTATGGTAGTTGTGGTAGTTGGTGGGGTCTGGTAGTTGAGGTAGTGACAGTAATGGTGGTGTTATAGTTGTGATGAATGTTGAGGTTGGTGGTAGATATATGGTGGTGGTAGTTATGATGGTGAAAATTGTTCAGGTGGTAGTTGTGGTGGTAATTGTGGAGGTGATAAATTGTGGTGGGTAATATTATGGGTGATAGTTGTGGTGATGGTAATTGTGTGGGTGAAAGTTGTAATGGTAGTTATTGTGGTGGTACTGGTAGTTGTGGTGGTGGAATTAGTAGTAGTTGTGGTGGTGGTAGAGGTTATCTTGAGTTATCTTGAGATGATTTCGGGGCTTTAGTGTCCCCGCGGCCCGGTCCTCGACCAGGCCTCCATAGAGGTAGTTGAGACAGTAGCAGAGGTGGTGGTAGTCATGGAGATAATGGTTGTAGCAGTAATACTTTTGTTGCTGGTAGTTTTGTGCTAAGTTCGTATCAAAGTTTAATGAGGCCTGATGCGTGTCTCCGAAAGTCACATTTCGTTAAGAATCTCTTAAACAGACAAGGAGGCAGTTGATGCAAACTTGCAAAGAGTTCCATATATACATCAAGTAAGATGAAGTGAAGAGAAGGTTTACACAGTGGATAATAGAAGGTTTACAATTTCATCTCTTGATCTAGGACTCTAGTGAACGGCGAGGTGTACTTAGGAGTTAAGTTGGCTGCTGATAATTTCAGATGATAGTGTTTTACATGTAGTACCTTGGCTATGTCTAATCTTCTATTGTCGCTGTGACTGTCGAATATTTCGATGTTGTTTGGTCAGAATATCTCTGGTGATGAACAAATCCACAAGGGCTGTGATGAGGGTTCGAACTTACGTCCGGGATGATCCCAGACGCTGCCTTAGTCGACTAGACCACGACAGGGTCTTGACCCCCAATTTCTTTCGTCAAAGAAAGAACCCTCATCACAGCCCTTGTGGATTTGTTCATTTGATGTATCTCGCTATTGTGATTTCTGTGTGTATCTCTGGTGATGGTCTGGTTGTGTGAATACATGATGTAATCTAAAATAGAGCCTTGTTGTTTGTGCATAGTTAAACACCTTAAAAGATATGTTGCCTTGCCTATATATTGAGAGCGTTTGGCCTGACAGTCCCAAGTGGACAGAAAAAGATGACAATCGTCTCTTTCAAGGCGTTTCACCGGGTGTTTAGCGGATTTTTCCAGCGTAAATTGTTAGAGAGAGAGAGAGAGAGAGAGAGAGAGAGAGAGAGAGAGAGAGAGAGAGAGAGAGAGAGAGAGAGAGAGAGAGAAGAGAGAGAGAGAGAGAGGGACGGAGAGAGAGAGAGAGAGAGAGAGAGAGAGAGAGAGAGAGGGACGGAGACAGAGAGAGAGAGAGAGAGAGAGAGAGAGAGAGAGAGAGAGAGAGAGAGAGAGAGAGAGAGAGAGAGAGAGAGAGAGAGAGAGAGAGAGAGAGAGAGAGAGAGAGGGACGGAGACAGAGAGAGAGAGAGAGAGAGAGAGAGAGAGAGAGAGAGAGAGAGAGAGAGAGAGAGAGAGAGAGAGAGAGAGAGAGAGAGAGAGAGAGAGAGAGAGAGAGAGAGAGAGAGAGAGAGAGAGAGAGAAGTACATGATTTATAAAACCTCTTCACTGGCACGATAAAGAAGTGTGAAATTCGCCGAGCACAAGAAATATGTCTCAGATACTCCAGACGGTAAAGGCCCCCCCATGAAAAGCGGCCGACGCCGTGTCGACACGAGCCATACCTAAGAGACACTCGCTGATTTATCCCGGGGCGCGAGTTATAGGAGAGGTGTGCGTAACTTACCAATATGCTTATTCAGCCGCCTTTTCAGGGAAGGGGGAGGTAATGGGAATGGATGGGGAACCGAGCGTCGTTCATTTTTAGTATATTTCAAAGTTTTCTTTTACTTTTGAGACGAAACATGCTGACGAAAAGGATGAGGAGGGAGAGAGGGAGGGAGAGAGAGAAGGATGGATGAGGAGAGAGGAATGGGGGAGAGAGAAGGATGGATGAGGAGGGAGGGAGGGAGGAAGGAAGGGGCAAGGAAGGAAGGAACGAATTATCAGGGAAAGAGAGGGGGAGAGAGAAGGAAGAATGAAGAGGGAGGAAGAGGGACAGAGAGAGAAGGAATGGTTTTATGACAGCTGTTTCTTTACACGTTGTAATATGCGTCCTGTCGGAAGAGAGGCTCAGCTTGGTGTAGTTTAAGGAAAAGTCAATAGGAGAAAATACCGACAATATCAGGAATAGTGAGCAGTAACACTGACGCAACAGCCAGGCCAACAAAGTCCCCTCCTTATACAGGGTACAAATTAATGCTGCTTGACTTAGCATTGGTGGCAGTTTGCTATGCTTCTTTGCTTTTGAGTCAAAAGTGTCTCTCATTTATGAGTGCTTAAAGACCTCACATGCAAGTCTGATTTCCTTTGAACTCCGTCCCATAGTTTACACCCGTGAGAGGTGTTAAAATACTCGTAAATATTATCCACTGGAGAAAACAGCTTGTTAAACAATGGTAAAATTAATGATTAAATAACTGGCTAAAACTCCGGACACAGTAAGAAAATCATAAGGTCGGCTGGCGGGGAAGTTTGGCCCAGCCTCTGACACCTGTCTCAGGCAAGTTGAGAAATTTATTATCGTGGGGCAACGAGAATATTAGGGAGCAACGCATATATTACAACTGGTCGACGATATTACCCCCGGGGAGCTGCTTATTTAATACAACTGGTCGACGATATTACCCTGGGAACTTATTTAATACAACAGGTCTACAATATTACCCCGGGAGCTGCTTATTTAATACAATAGGTCTACAATATTACCCAAGAACAGAGTATTTATAACAACCTTCTCTCTCACTCCTCTCACTCCATTCCCAGCCTTCTCTCACCCCTCACCATACCTTCCTCCTTCCTAGCCTTCCTCCACACAATAAAATCCTTTAAACCTGACTGATCTTATTGGCCGTGAGTCAGGTCGACTGAGAAGCTGTTGGTGTGTGATTGTATGCCTGTTGGTTCGTGGGTCTGCTGTGTCAGCAAGGCTCTTGGTTCGTGGGGCTGTTGTGTCAGCAAGGCTCTTGGTTCGTGGGGCTGTTGTGTCAGCAAGGCTCTTGGTTCGTGGGGCTGTTGTGTCAGCAAGGCTCTTGGTTCGTGGGTCTGTTGTGTCAGCAAGGCTCTTGGTTCGTGGGGCTGTTGTGTCAGCAAGGCTCTTGGTTCGTGGGTCTGTTGTGTCAGCAAGGCTCTTGGTTCGTGGGGCTGTTGTGTCAGCAAGGCTCTTGGTTCGTGGGGCTGTTGTGTCAGCAAGGCTCTTGGTTCGTGGGGCTGTTGTGTCAGCAAGGCTCTTGCTTCGTGGGGCTGTTGTGTCAGCAAGGCTCTTGGTTCGTGGGGCTGCTGTGTCAGCAAGGCTCTTGGTTCGTGGGTCTATTGATATGTGCGAGGCTATTGTCACTCTAAAGTAGATTTTATCAAAATATTTCCCTGCTTTACCACAATGTCATCTGTCTGTGGCGGGGTGTAAGATTTGAGTGCATTTGGAGCAAAGAGCCAGGCCGAGCCACTGAAGGGTAGAAGGTTGACCAGTGTTTGAAGGGTTATAGAAGAAGACCTCGATACTGTGATGACAATATATATTTTCTGGGTTTATCAATGACTGTCGTTCTTATATCAATGGTCGTATAAGTTTTATGTGGTTATGTCAGTGGTTATCAGTTTATCAGTGGTCACAGCTTTGTAATTTTGCTGGGTGAAAGTTTATCAGTTACTTTACAGATCACCTCTAGAGATTCTTTAGTTTATTTTCCACTCTATGATAGTCTTCCTCTGTTTTTATCCTTCTCACTAGTTTTTGTTTCATCAACATTGATATGAATTAACTTGACTTCATGAACTGGAGTAAAGGCCTGTGTGGAATGCAAAAGTGTGAAGTCACTGATCAAAGGTCCCAACTTGAGTTGAAAATGTCTCCGTAAGTATATAACTAACTTTGAATTGGAATTTTGGATAATGATTCGCGGTAGTTTTTGGAGCTTAAGGACTACTCGGCATATTAGAGGAAAAGCTGCACTAGTGTAACCATGTGAAATTAATAAGGGGGAGAAGTTTCACTTGACTGGATATGAAATCGAATTTATGTGTTGTCAGACATCTGCATGTCAGGCCAAATACCAGAGTGAATTTGGATATGTTGATGCGTAGTTGAGGGTATAATTTTTAAATTAGTGACTTATTCTGTATGGTTTTGGTCTATGGGACCTGCGATGCATAAGCAAGCTAAATTGTATGTGATGTATGTGGTGAATACAGAGCTCAGGTATCCATTCTTGCGTTCATTGAGAGTCAATGAACACAAGCGTGAAGTATTGCAGCTGTTATCACGCCAAACAATTATGCGTGTACGTCATCTGTTCTGTACTTCTTTTACATCATTTCCCCCCAAACTTCTTTCCCTACCAGCAACACCTCATCTCCCTCTATGACACCCTGCCACCTCACTCCTCTTTTGTCTACATCGGCTAATATAATTTCTTGCTGAGATTTCTGATGACGAATATAAGAAAAATCACGAGTCTTGATTTAGAAAACGCAACAAAAACGAGAGTAAACGAAGCAGCGTTACAAATTGGCAATGTGTTTTTGTACGGAACTTCATTACTAGAGATACGAATGAAAATAGTTAATCTGTCAACTAATCTCTCCGAACCGGAAATGACGCACAATAAATCTGTCAACCAACCTGTCTTTAGAACTGGTATATAAATACACTGTCAAGGTAAACTCTTTTATTTTGGTGACACAGCTTGTCGAGAGGGCTTGTATATTTAGTGACAGCTCACCCCTGTTGCAGCAGTAGATCATAATGTGCAACAGCTCACAAAAGACGCAACACAACCTGTGTAGACACATTGCTGCCGTCTCTCAGCCTTCACCTCAGTACAGTATATTCGCGCGAATTACGCATTATCAAAACCCAGTATCCAGTCGCATATATACCAAACCGTTGTAGATTAAACGGAGTTCGCAAGAAGTGATGCACGGCTCGCTGAGATGGACTGCAGATTGCTCAAGTTTGGCAATACAGTTCGTCTAGGCAGACCGTAGATTATCAAAGTTGGTCTCAGGTGTGATTCCTTTGCGACAGTATGGGCAGCGGTGACAGGGGAGCCCCTCACGCATTCTCAGACATAGTGTACTCATCTAGTTGTGCTTGTGGGGAGTTGAGCTCTAGCTCTTTGGTTTCGCCTCTCAACTGTCTATCAACTGGAGTACAGATCCCTGAGCCTACTGGGCTCTATCATATCTACATTGAAAGTGTGTATGGAGTCTGTCTTCGCCACGTCACCACAATTTCTGGAGGCCTGATAGCTGAGTGGACAGCGCTCTGGACTCGTAATCCTTGGGTCCGGGTTCGATCCCCGGTGGAGGCAGAAACAAAAGGGGCAGAGTTTCTTTCACCCTGATGCCCCTGTTATCTAGCAGTATATAGGTACCTGGAAGTTAGACAGCTGTTACGGGCTGCTTCCTGTGTGTGTGTGTGTGGAAAAAAATTAGTTAGCAGTTAGTAACAGTTGATTGATTGACAGTTGAGAGGCGGGACGAAAGAGCAGAGCTCAACCCCCGCAAGCACAACTAGGTGAATACATCGTGCCTAATGTATTCCATCTATTAACTATACTCTGACACTGAAAAAGTTCTTTCTCCCTGTGGCTCATTTAGGTACCAAATTTCGACCTGTGTCCCCTAGTTTGCGTACCACCCGTGTTAAACAGTTTATCTACCCTGTCAATTCCTCTGAGAATTTTGTAGGTAGTGACCATGTCTCCCCTAACTCTTCCGTCTTCCAGTGTTGTGAGATTCAGTTCCAGTAATCTTTCCTCGTGGCTCATTCCTCTCATTCCTTCTCAGTGTGGGTGATTCCCAGTATCCAAGACATCTAATTATAAACGGGTTATGTAATTTATTTCGTTCCTTGGAAAGCGGTTTATGATCAAGAGGAACTTCCGTCAGGTGCTGTAATGGTGACAGTGTTAAGGAAGGGAACTCTTTTGAAAGCAGTAGTTGTATCCACTCATCAATGCCTAATTCATGTTATGAATCCTCCCTCCTGCCTTTAATGGATCTAACCTGCTATGAATCTTCAGTTTTATATATCTACCCTACGATGAGTCCCTCTCTTTAGGTATTCAGTCTGTTTACCCCTTTATAAGTCCAGTGTATTAACTCTGTTAATACACTCTGTTAACATTAACTCTGTTAATACACCCTGTTACTCATCCATCCTGCAGAGTGTGTTCACTCACATACGAAGTAACACATTCCAAAGGTGAATTAAGTCGCTTTAAATGGAATCATATTGAAGTCTGTTGTTGCAAGAGTGAATACCCTAGTTTTACTGTATTGAAATTTTAAACAAATACACAAACAAATGCACTCAAACAGGCACAAAGGGCCCAAAATATTGAATTTCAACCTTTTTTTTTTTTTTGCAGGGAGAGAAATCTGTATCGACTTTTTAAACAAATAAACAGCAAAAGGTCTGGTGATTGGACGCACTTGCTATGCAATTGTCAAGTTGCGTTTCCTGCTGACGGGGATGTGAGTGTCCGAGATACCTGCAACGCATGTGCGACATGTCTTTGACGCATGGTTAATTGACATGTTTATCAAGGTACATTTAGCACGTCGATGACGCATGCCTGACAAGGTAACCCCGAATGCCCGACATGTCAGTTACCCATGTCCGACACATTTATAAAGACATGCTCAGCGTACCAATGACGCATGACTATTGTAAGCCAACAATGCGTATTTAATGCGTCTTTAGCATATTCCTATAGCTGCCTATCTACAACCGTTGGGCATCAGAGCACTCCTACCAAATTTATCCAAAATGAATTAATTCAACCTCTGTGTATCTAGCTTAACTTCATCGAACCTGGATTTATCCATCTTGAATCCAGGCGAAAAATTCCAGGTGTTTCTTACGTATTAAGGAGATATATATATACTTGAAATTCATTAATCCATGATGGCTCTATATGACAGTCTGGATATGCTTGAAATTTATCCATGCCTTGTGTATGAATTATCCACGTCGTGTCTATGACTTATCCATACAGCATGTAAGTAGAGAGTCTTTTGGAGAAAAAAAGACTTATGGAGAGTCTTCTGGAGAAAAAAAGACTTATGGAGAGTCTGTGTTGTATCACAGACATATATATACGAGTCATATTTTTTTTTGGACTTGGAGCTTTGTCCCGAAATTCAAGACCGAAAGGGGACACCTAAGGAAGTCCAGTCTGACGCCCAGTTCTCAGGAGCCGCGCTGAGAGGTGGGACGTTTATTAATCATCTGTCCAAGACTCGGGCGCCGGAAAAATTAAAAAGTTTTCCCAGTGCGAAGGGTATAAATCCATCGATGATTGGCGATAACGGCGATAATTTATCACTGGAGATGAGCGTGGGGTGAGGCTGAGAAATAGAGGAGGAGATTACGCCATTTCTCTCTCGCGTGTGGAGGGGTGACCAGAAGCATCCCTCCACACACACACACACACACACACACACACACACACACACACACACACACACACACACACACACACACACACACGCACACACACACACACACACTGAGAGGGTACTTATCTTAATACAGGAAGACATTTTTAGTAACAAGATACCAGAAACGTCATCCGTGGAGCAACACAAGATCGGATCGTGTTCAAATTCTCTTGAATTGCCACAACGTACAAAATCAAACGTCCTAACCTAACCAGAAACGCACGAACCCATACAACCCACCAAACTTAACCAACCGTTGTATAGAGAACGTAGATATTCGTGAGCCGCTACCTTTTCATAGTACTCTGTAATTCGTACGTTGGGGACCACAAGGTACAACATGAGAAACGCACTAACTGAGAGTCCGGGTTGGAGAATTGTGTAGTTGGTTGGTGTCTCTCACTTATACTTGTTAAATATTACTTTTATCTTTAATGTAATTTTCCTTTATTGTGATACATAGATTAATTAATGTTTAGACGTACATGTATACTTATAATATATATATATATATATATATATATATATATATATATATATATATATATATATATATATATGTCGTACCTAGTAGCCAGAACGCACTTCTCAGCCTACTATGCAAAGCCCGATTTGCCTAATAAGCCAAGTTTTCATGAACTAATTGTTTTTCGACGACCTAACCTACCTAACCTAACCTAATCTAACTAATCTAACCTAACCTATAAAGATAGGTTAGGTTAGGTTAGGTAGGGTTGGTTAGGTTCGGTCATATATCTAAGTTAATTTTAACTCCAATAAAAAAAATTGACCCTATACATAATGAAATGGGTAGCTTTATCATTTCATAAGAAAAAAATAGAGAAAATATATTAATTCAGGAAAACTTGGCTTATTAGGCAAATCGGGCCTTGCATAGTAGGCTGAGAAGTGCGTTCTCGCTACTAGATACGACATATATATATATATATATATATATATATATATATATATATATATATATATATATATATATATATATATATATATATATTATAAGTATACATGTACGTCTAAACATTAATTAATCTATGTATCACAATAAAGGAAAATTACATTAAAGATAAAAGTAATATTTAACAAGTATAAGTGAGAGACACCAACCAACTACACAATTCTCCAACCCGGACTCTCAGTTAGTGCGTTTCTCATGTTGTACCTTGTGGTCCCCAACGTACGAATTACAGAGTACTATGAAAAGGTAGCGGCTCTACCGCTACCTTTATATATCTCTATATATAAAGATATATATATATAAGTATATATATATATATATATATATATATATATATATATATATATATATATATATATGGATCCTCATGAAAATGTATATGTATTCGCTGAAATGCATGCCCGTTTGCCATCCTGTGAATCATAATATACAATCATAAGTAAAATACCATTCGCCAATCTCGCCCAATTCTCCCAAGCGTATACTCAGGTGACGCACGATTGCCCTCTAAATTCGCCTCCAGGTAGGCATTTGCGACAAATTTGAAGGGACTCCAAACACTGGCTGCAAAATGATGTAGATTCAAACAAACAGAAAGACACTGAATCCAGGCCCAAGACCATTAATTAAAATTCACACAAGAGAACCAAATATTGACACTGACAGGACTTTGACTAACAATGAACCGATATGCAAATGGCGTTGCTAATGAAATACGTGGTATCACATCGGATATGGATTATATATATTATATATATATATATATATATATTTTTATATTAGCCGAAATTGCAATAGAGAGAATTCCATGCAATATGTCAAGGCAAAATTTTAATTATGTTTGACGGGGCATATAAAATATTACTGGGTGAGAAGATACGGTATAAATATTATTATGAAACATCAAACACAGTCACAGGAGATATATATACATATATATATATATATATATATATATATATTTTGGTAGCAGTCTTTCCTGTAGACATATATTATTAAATATGACCGAAAAAGTAAGATTAATAATTCTAACACGAATTTTCTCTATCTTTCTTACGTTTGTTTTCACTGTTGATGGTAATTCAAAGATCAATTCTCCAAAATTCATTTTTATTTCTAGTCAATAAAAATGAATTTTGGAGAATTGATTTTTGAATTACCATCAACAGTGAAAAGAAACGTAAGAAAGATAGAGAAAATTCGTGTTAGAATTATTAATCTTACTTTTTCGGTCATATTTAATAATATATATATATATATATATATATATATATATATATATATATATATATATATATATATATATATATATATATATATATATATATATATATATATATATATATATATATATATATATACACCCGCTTCTCGATGTATATAGGCTGGGAGTTTACTCTAGTCCTGAACATTGTCTAGGATTAAGGTAGACTTGAGGTTGATCAGCAAGCTATTGTTTTGGCCTTGATTGTGTCTATTGTTGTGGACTTGATTGTGGCTATTGTTGTGGTCTTGATAATCCTTAACAGGTTTGTTAGTCATAATGGCAATGCAAAGCCAACAACCTTGAAATTTGCTATCATGATATAGTCCTTGATAAGAGTCATGGCATTTGCCCTGCGAATTCTGTTGTGTAGTGATGGAGACAATGATGAGAAGATTCAGATGAATAAGATTTAGTTTAGCATTGGCTCAGTAAAGTGCCTGGTAAGCTCCCTTTTACCATCAGAGGAAGAGATTCAAAGGAAAGGAAGATACAAGCATAGTGATCGCATCGCGAACCGTTTCTTGGGAAGCATCTAGTGGCTTTTGTTCTACCTGGTCGACCGAGATCTGGTCGCTGCCTTGACAAGCAAGCCACCTCAGTGTTCCCAGAGTACACAACGACCAGAGCCACATCTAGCGGCATCAGTAACAAAACTGGTTCACGAAGCTTCCTGCCACAAGGCAAATGAGGCAAGATAAACATATAGGAGGAACAACTATGAAAGCACCGGACACGCATCCAAACCTCCCAACAAAACGGATTTCTTTACGTTATCGTAATTACGACACAAACGCAACATATTCAATAAAGCAACGACTCGCAAATATTCACATTGCCTGTGCATCGGACTCGTAAGGTTAGATGGATTATTTGACTTCGCAAGTTTCTGGTTAAGCTAGACGGTTGGATTTATTACGGAGTGGCAGATCTGGACAACGGGTTGATGTGTCTGTAAATGAGTCCTCCCCACACCCCCACTAGAGGCAGTAATATGTGTCCACTGTGGATGATATTTGTTATTGTGGCTGCCGTCGGCGGCTAGTTTATTGTGCACCCCATACTCATCCTGTGAGCGGTAGCGCAAAAAGCATTACAGAGGGCACAAAAGGTCTTTATCAAACCTCAACGGAGATTATTACACTGGCAATGTCTTCTATCCTTCACACCTTATAATTACAATGTCAGCTAGTTAAAGAGAATGATCTATTTCAAGAGCTATATAATTACAGTAAATCATTATACATTAATGGTAGGTCTAATAGGGGGAGTCATAGGGGAGCTGCTGTTTGTTATTATTAGTCTTTATCGTATTTTATTAAATAAAGATAAAAAATTAGTCTTCACAATACACCATTTGTTTCTTAATCTCATATGTCATTTATCTATTGGAAGCGAAATATGGATACAGTGCAAGGATTTCAGGTATTTTATCCTTAGTAATAAGATGGTTTGCCATTACATACAACGTGAGTTTGATCTCTGAATGGCTCAATTTTACTACAGTCCATGATATAGTGTTCGAGTGTGTGTCCCTGTCTTTGTCCATACACTTTACACTTTACTTCATCTAGATCCATATACAAGCCGAACCGCAAGCGATACTTGTAGCCAAGTACTCACCAAGTTGTAGTCACATAGTTGTGCTTGCGGCGGTTGAGCTCTGGCTCTTTGGTCCCGCGTCTCAACTGTCAAGAGCCTGTCTTACTCTTATACGAGCTGTGACAACGTCTCTTAGTCTGCTGATTTTGTTACTTGCCCCATACACGTGTTTTACTTCACACATTTCATTGTGATAAACAATGGACCTGCTTTTTCCTGTTTGCACTGTTCTGCTTTCTTCAAATTCAGAGGCTCAAGAGTCCGTGGTCGTGGTGAAGGTGGCTGCTGGGAGCCCACTCAGGTCCTCGGCGAGGTGGACGCTAGCCAAATCGGTCAACAATGAGCATTTTACCGCTGATTGCCATTGGATTATGGTAATTCTGAGAGAAGATTACGCTGAGAAGGTTTTAAGGTCTGCTGCAGCAGCAGCAGCAAGCAACAGCACCAATAGCGGCAGCAAGAACAGTAACAGCGGCAATAGAAGCTGCTGGAACTCTCCTCATTAACCTCTGGAGCAGAGACGCAAAGTCCAGCGTGGGTTGGTGGGATATATGCAAGTGTCAAGATCGCCCCACTTCCACTTTGGGTAGGTATAAATTGGAGCCTCGTATTGGCCCATACCAGGGCCAATAAAGGCAACTTCTGCAGTTTCCTTTATCATTGTATTCTTACGGACTGAACGTCAGAGGAAGGCACTTCGTTCACTGTTTATCCCAGAAATATAATATTAATTATAATAATTATCTTTATTAGTGTTAATAACATTACAGACCAGTGGCTCTCAAATAAGAGTGCATTACGGCCTTTACTACAGTATTTTGAGAGAATGGAGCCTAATAGCTTATCGAGCTTCGTTAATGAAATAAAGTGTCTGAGTGAGATAGTTTGTGCCCTATAATACTGGCGAGAGGAACCACAGCATCACGTCTCGCTGCCTCTCACGTCAGCACAAGCCAGAGGAACGACACTATCATCTCTCACTGCCTCAGCCCACACTAGAGGCACCACGTCAGCCTTCTCCGCCTCACCCACAACATGTCGAAGATAGGAATTAATGGCTCGACTCTTGACACACAGATGGCGTAAGTATGAACTAATAACCGTGTTGACAAATGGCGGGAGTGTGCCGACGAGGGCATGAATGCTCCAAGGGTATCACAACTCTAGCAAGCTTCCTAATTCAGAGAGGACGTTAGAGCCCAGTTTAGTAACTCCTGAGGTCATGTCTCTGACAGGCGGTCCCAGCCCTGTCCTCTGTTTATAAATTGCGACAGGACCATATAATACCAGGATACTGATCAGGAGATTATAGAAGTTTAGAATTTGATATTCGTTGAATTATAATATTTTTTTTATTCTTATTATTACTATTAACATTATTATTATTATTATTATTATTATAGAACTCACCATATTAGTAAGGGATGATAACCAGACTTTTTTTTTAACTCACGACCATACACGTCTAGCAAAGTCTTCAGGAAGTCGAGGGTATCCTCTTCAAACTGCCAACCAGAGAGTTAGCTTTTTATAAGAAACTAATGGACGCCAACCCCCGAGAAGTAGTCCAGTCAGCTATACCCGTCTTCGTCAACAAAGGCCAAAAGGCTCGTTAATCCAGCCGCCAAACCCCTTCTCGTTGATTATGAATGAAAGACACTTTATACACGGCTCACAATTGATGACGTATGTGGACTCTTCTGAACCAGTGCTTCGTTTACGTACTGTAAATACCAATAATGATATTACCTGTTGGTTCGGCCGCCGCCTGGATGAGCCTAGCCCGAGGGAAGATTGCAGTTTGACAGATCTCCACACTCTGTCCTCAATAAGCCCGCAGACAACCCCCTACCTGTCCCTCTGTGCTCAGTCAGACAGTACTGCCAACCTCAGTTCCTGTCCATCTGTCTTTTCAGTAGACAGGCTGGTGCTGTGGATTGTCGCAAGGGTTTTGCGATTCACTTAACACAACGAGCACGTTTAATAACATTTCACACGTCATCCTATGTTAACGTGAAAGAATTAATCTGATGTCAGGGAAATATTAAATCCATTTCAGAAACAGACCAACAGTCACAATCCAGAGAAGCCGAGTGAGAAGTGTCACTAACTGGAGCTGGTGACGACTTAATATACAAGCCGCAGCTGGTGATGACGGAATATACAAGCCGCAGCTGGTGATGACGGAATATACAAGCCGCAGCTGGTGATGACGGAATATACAAGCCGCAGCTGGTGATGACGTAATACACACAAACACTTCTGCGTCGTCACGATTTGCTTGTGGTTGTTAAAGGTTGTACAAACAATGTAATAAAGATATATAAGACAGCAGGGTTATACATGAATATAAACTACAGATATAAAGTTCTATTGATTTATCGATGTAAATGAAGACAGAGAAAGGCTTTACAGACAGATATATCTGTAAGAGGGAATGTCTGTCTGTCTGTTCAAGCTTGGGGGCCAGACGCCAGGGGCTAGCCTCACCAAACTTTGCAAGATGATGTGTGACTTGCTGGCGAGTGTCATGGGGTGGTTGGGGGTTCGATCCCCATGATATTCTTTAAGTTGGATGGTAGTCCTTTGGCGGTAAATGACTCGGTATCCACATAATGCTGTGAAAGGGCACTTTCTCCGAGAGGCAGCTTCCAGCTTCACCGAGAGGCAGCTTCCAGCTTCACCGAGAGGCAGCATCCAGCTTCACCGAGAGGTAGCTTCCAGCTTCACCGAGAGGCAGCTTCCAGCTTCACCGAGAGGCAGCTTCCAGCTTCACCGAGAGGCAGCTTCCAGCTTCACCAAGAGGCAGCTTCCAGCTTCACCGAGAGGCAGCTTTAAGCCACACCGAGAGGCAGCTTCCAGCTTCACCGAGAGACAGCTTCCAGCCACACCGAGAGGCAGCTTTCAGCCACACCGAGAGGTAGCTTCTAGCCACACCGAGAGGCAGCTTCCAGCTTCACCGAGAGGCAGCTTCCAGCTTCACTGAGAGGCAGCTTCCAGCTTCACGAGAGGCAGCTTCCAGCTTCACTTGGTGTGAGTGTGTGAGGCACCAGGCCTGGCCAGCCAGCTTCAACAGAACACACCGTAATCAAAACTTTGCTTGGGTGAAGCTGGGCAAGTGGGGAGGAGAGAGAAGCTCTTCACGAGGGTAAGACGAAAGGGAGGGAGCTCCCCCACACACAGGTAAGAGCGGAAGGTAAGGGGGAAACTAAATGGCATAATTTTCATTTTAAAATATAATTTTTGTGGGTGCATTACATTGTAAAAATATTCGATTCTGTGGGACCGATTTCATTATTATTTCGAGTTGAAGATAATTACACACGTTCTTTGTAATTTTCTTCGTTATTTTCTTATTTTATTCCAATATTAAACTGCCCGCTAGAACCGTGTATAAACATCTATGGACGGGAACTTTGCGGGAACTTTGCGGGAACTTTGCACATGACAAAGATTTTAATTTGTCTCAGTAATGCTCCTTTTTTGGGGGTCAATTATCTCCGACTCGTTATTTGGTACAAATGAATCCCAGGTTGCAAAAGTCACTCGAAATATATTATATCCAAACTAACTCTCTATTGGTTTTCTCAACTTTTTGTGTGTGTTGCTTTATATATCTTACTCTGAATACCTACACCATATTTTGATTAAAAGTGATTCGGGTTTTTACATAAATGTACTTGTTTACTTCAGAAATTCGTGTGTACGGCCTGTTTAGGGGCTAGATTCACGAAAGCACTTACGAACCTGTACATCTTTTCTCAATCTTTGGCGGCTTTGTTTCCAATTATTAAACAGTTGATGAGCTCCGAAGCACCAGGAGGCTGTTTATAACAATAACAACAGTTGAATGGCAAGTTTTCATGCTTGTAAATGGTTTAATAAATGTAACCAAAGCCGTCAAAGATGGAGGAAAGATGTACATGTTCGTAAGTGCTTGCGTAAGTGCTTTCGTGAATCTGGCCCCTGGGCTTTCTCATTTCCTCACAGGAGAGACAAGGGGCCACGCCGCGTATCCCAAGTTCATCCAATGAAAAAACATTTTATACCCAATTACATAAAACCGAGGCTGCCCAAGCCTTCAGGTAGTTAGACTGGCTGTTAGGCCGCAAACTGACACTGTCGATGATCCTTGTTATGCTTCTGCCTAAGTGCCAATTTGCCCCTCCTCCCCTCCCCCCTCCCCACTCGTGTCTTACACTCCGCCAGACCCAGCAAACTGTTAGGGGGTCGCATGTGTGAGTCTCTTACACGTTGAATGGCGCGCCATGTTAGTATCGCGATTTTCGTGGTGCGTCTCGCTGAATCCTCGATAATTACTGTGCCTTTGTATGTATGTTGTAAACACACCGCTGTGCCCTAGGCACTCACTCACCCTAACTATACAGTAATTACCCTTAAATATTCACTTCTGTTTCCCCTTTTTATCCTTCTCTAACACTGTTCCATCTTGCCACTCTTCCTTACTTCTTTTACCCTTCTCTCATTTTATCTCTCCCACGTCTCCTCTACTTCCACCCTCGCCTAGTTCCCTAAATCCCCCTCCCCCTCTCTTGCCTCACCACCCTCCCTCTCTTCCCTTCCTCCCTCAGTCTCACCCGGAGGTAAGAACCAAGGCAGGAAGCAGTAGCGGCGCTGTAAACAAGGAAAGGGATCCACTGTGTGACTTTTGTGTGGTAGGAGAGGCGGAGCGACCAGGTTATGTGCCCCCAAGACTCCCTCTGACCTCCCTGCGTCCTCATGTCTTCCTCTAGGACGCTGCGGGTCCCCTCTGACCTCCCTGCGTCCTCATGTCTTCCTCTAGGACGCTGCGGGTCTCCTCTGACCTCCCTGCGTCCTGATGTCTTCCTCCAGGACGCTGCGGGTCCCCTCTGACCTCCCTGCGTCCTGATGTCTTCCTCCAGGACGCTGCGGGTCCCCTCTGACCTCCCTGCGTCCTGATGTCTTCCTCCGGGACGCTGCGGGTCCCTCTGACCTCCCTGCGTCTTCATGTCTTCCCCCAGGACGCTGCGGGTCCCCTCTGACCTCCCTGCGTCTTCATGTCTTCCTCCGGGACGCTGTGGGTCCCTCTGACCTCCCTGCGTCCTGATGTCTTCCTCCGGGACGCTGTGGGTGACCAGTGTGGTGGTGCGGCTCGTTGGAGGTAAAGAGAAGTTTGCAGGAAGAGAGAGAAGTGTAGAGAGAGAGAGAGGGAGAGAGAGAGGGAGAGAGAGAGAGAGAGAGAGAGAGAGAGAGAGAGAGAGAGAGAGAGAGAGAGAGAGAGAGAGAGAGAGAGAGAGAGAGAGAGAGAGAGAGAGAGAGAGAGAGAGAGAGGGAGTATAATGAGCAGGGAGGAAGAGAGAAGTGTCAAAGAATAGAGATGTGTACTCACTTAGTGTACTCATGTAGTTGTGCTTGCGGGTAAGCTTCGGCTCTTTGGTCCCGCCTATAGCCGTCAATCTTCAGCTGTACAGGTTCCTAAGCTTCTTGAGTTCCATCATGAGCTTCTTGAGAGGAATCGACAAGAGAAGTAGGGACTATCAGCTGCTTTCAGCAATGCCCATTATTAGATGGGAAACATTACAAAGCATTATGTTAAACATAACAAGAATTTCACACAGCATTATTAACTTGTATCGCTTTCTTTGTCAGAAGATATGCTGCTAGTTACGGCATAGTATCACTGGTACAGGGTATATATATTCGGCTTGTGGCACAGCGGCTCTCCTACAAGATATACAGCTCCTTTTGGACATAATGGCTCCCTAATGGAGGACACATAACCCGTTTCAGCAGAGTGACTCGCTGTCGGGACAGCAAATGGTAGCCAAACTTCCCTCATCTGCAAACGATGAGGGAGAAAGCCCTAAGCCAGGATGTATATCATATAGCTCTGGGAAGGGATATGAGGAGAGGGTAAGCTCTCTCTCTCTCTCTCTCACTCTCTCTCTCTCTCTCTCTCTCTCTCTCTCTCTCTCTCTCTCTCTCTCTCTCTCTCTCTCTCTCTCTCTCTCTCTCTCTCTCTCTCTCTCTCTCTCTCTCTCTCTCTCTCTCTCTCTCTCTCTCTCTCTCTCTCTCTCTCAGTTACACTCTCCAGAGCGCTGACAAGAAAACAGGCAATTATATTTTAGGTAGAAATATTTCCTATCGCAAACGTAGCGAAATGTAATGCAGAGGTAACGCATAAGAGTTTCATAAGGTAGCAAAGAGGTAGGCATTGGGGAAGCATAGAGGCAGCATAGGGATAGCATAGAGATGACGTCAATTTACTGTACAGACAGTGCAAAGGTACCTAACCCCACTCCATATCCTCCTCTTCTCCTTCCATCCCTCACAATCTCGGTTCTACCGGGATTCGAACCAAGGGTAGAGATGGTGTCGTCGTAACTTTGATGCGTCGTGATAAGAGTTTCGAGTCCTTCCCGTCATCCCCCCCCCCTCCCCCAGTCCGATTTTTGGTAGGATTGGGGGGGGAGGGAGAAGGGGGGGGGGAAATGAGCATCACGACAACAATGGAGTCCTGATGAATCCTTTATGTAGGCATGAGGGAGTTTATTGATCAGACCTAATGAGAATTCTGTCAGCTTCGGTTGGCTTGTGTGTGTGTGTGTGTGTGTGTGTGTGTGTGTGTGTGTGTGTGTGTGTGTGTGTGTGTGTGTGTGTGTGTGTGTGTGTGTGTGTGTGTGGGTGTTTGTGTGGGCGCATGTATGCGTGTCTGTATATTTGTATAAGTGTACGTGTGTGTGTGTATGTATGTGAGTGTGTGCTCGCGCGCGCAAGCACACATTCATAGCGTACCGCGTAAATGCAAAACACCAAAAATCTAAACGAAGATAAACGAAGCCTCTGCAAACCCACAGATCATCCACCACCAATATCATTACAAACACAGACATGTCCAAAGCACCAACGCATCAAATACA
Source organism: Procambarus clarkii (assembly GCF_040958095.1). NCBI lineage: Eukaryota > Metazoa > Arthropoda > Malacostraca > Decapoda > Cambaridae > Procambarus > Procambarus clarkii. The sequence goes on along the minus strand of NC_091206.1, from coordinate 13,542,100 downwards.
TTCCCTCCCCCTATATTAAAACAAGCCAATTCATCAATAAACCCCTCTCCCTTTTATAAGACACGATACAAGCACAAACCCAGCTAACAAAACCAAATTATCCACTAGTTCACACATCTGATCATTGCTACGTTACGAGGAGACCCGCTTCCAACTATGGTTTAGATCGTTGACCAGACCAGACACTAGAAGGTGAAGGGACGACGACGTTTCGGTCCGTCCTGGACCATTCTTAAGTCGATTGTGTGAAGGGACGACGAAACGTCGTCGTCCCTTCACCTGCTAGTGTGTGGTCTGGTCAACATACTTTAGCCACGTTATTGTGACATCGCCTGCATATGGTTTAGGTTATTAAACAGGAGAATATATGTTTAAAAAAAGATCCCTATAGCGGCGCGCGCCACTGCCCCCAAAGTGTCAAACATGACCAAACGCTAGAAAATTAAAATTAACGCCGGCTCTCTCGGTCGACTGGTCGCTAATAGGTAATTGTCATCCAACCGGAAAACATCTAAATTAACATTTCAAACGTCATTGATTGAATTAGATCGGTACGAGCCAAGCTCTCACTCTCTCTCTCCGTCCTTCATCGGTCTCTCTATCTCTTTCTCTCTTCCACCAGCCCACCAGCTGTATGTCTGTATGTCTGGATGAGAGCCTGTTCCTCTGACGGGGTGTATGATTCCACGAATCATGTACTTCCATTTTCGACCATGTTGTAGGAAATGCCAAAATAAGACTTATGGTTTTAACAAAATAAGAGGCTCAAATCTGCAGACAGTCAGATAATAAATCGGCTGTCATATAGTAGACAGATAATTGATATAATGTCGGATAATAAACAGGCAGTCATGGAACAGACAGACAGTCAGGTAAGGGAAAGGCAGTGTGATAGTAGATACAGAAGTCAGGTAATAGACAGAAAGGAAATCGAAAAAGACAGACCTAAGAAATAGTCGTGATTTGAGACGCAGTCATGTTGCTTCTGACCTGAGTGTAACCTTTGAACTCTGACCTGAGAGTTGTCAATGAACTCTGGTTGACATCTGATTAAGGTTCGGTTATGTATGAAATTTGACACCTGAGATCTGAAATATACCCTATGACCTCAGAAACAGGACAGGTGAAATCTGAGATCTGACATTTAACCTCCGAGATATCACCAGTGACCTCTGATGTATGATATGTGACCTCTGAATTATATCCTAAGACATTGAATCGTGACATCTAATTTGTAACCTTTGCAAAGTGATCTGTGACTATAACCAGCAACTCTGGTGCTCTATAAATTTCGGCCTTGATTTTATCGGTCCATCTCCACTACAGGGAAGCCATGGCAGGTTATCTCTTCATAGGCTGGATAGAAGTTCTTCTATTAGAGCGAGAGTTTTGTGAACCAGTTTGTCGTAGCAACCACTGTATGGGCGATCTTATGTGGGTTGATTCTCAACCCATAAAGTCCGTGTTGAGAATCAAAAGAGTCACAGAGTCTGTGCTTTCTGCATGTCCACTTCTCAGAGTCTGCCCCCATATTTAACGACTAGTGATGGCGGCATCTTTCATCAACTCTTCTGCGCCAGTTGTACCACCTACCTATCCACCACTTACCCCCCACCTACAGTGACAGGTGTTACCACTCGCCACAATCTACTTTGAAACCATATACCTCCCCACCACCCATCTTTCTCACTTGACCCCTGAAAGTACCTGCTACCACTACCATCTCTAGCTGATACCACCATCCACCACAACTAACTTCTCTAGCTGAAGCTATCAACTACTCACATCTCCATTTCTCCAGGTGACACATGTACTGAACAGGTGGAAATAGAGCTACCCCCCCCCCCCCATTGCTTTGTGGGTATTTATACCTCAATAAACTTATTTCAATTTCCAGATGACACTACTTTCACTCTCTGATAACCTTCCACTACCTCTCACCACCTACACCAACTTGTCATGCTCCTACTGACAATTTTCTCTAGTGAGGGGTAACATTTAGTAAAACAGCATGCATAAAATATTGTGAGAATTAAAACGTTTATATATGTGTGTGTGTGTGTGTGTGTGTGTGTGTGTGTGTGTGTGTGTGTGTGTGTGTGTGTGTGTGTGTGTGTGTGTGTGTGTGTGTGTGTGTGTGTGTGTGTGTGTGTGTGTGTGTGTGTGTGTGTGTGTGTGTGTGTGTGTGTGTGTTAAAGATAATGCTACTCGGTAGGTAACTATAATTACCTCCGTAATTCAATCACTTGAACTCTTATATTCAACAAATAGGTAACTGCGGACATGCGGGCCAGACGTGACTGGTGGAAGAGTCAGATTGTGAGCAGCGGTGTCTAACAGCCTTGTTGTCCAAACCACCACCTGGGCGCGGCAGCCAATCAACACGACCATACAGAGGTCATGCAAGCTGTCCCCGCCCCAGCTGAGCCGTTGAAAACTCACTTGTATATCCATGGTCAAGGGAATGAGTGTTCGCGACGACGCTCCGTTCAAATGTTTAAGTTTTCGGGTTGATTGTGGACCGAAGGCCAGGCGGTGAAATATATAGCTATGCTTAGGAAAGAACTATAAGCAGCAGCCCCAGCAATCGTAAATATTTTTCGCCAACGTATATGGATTTGTGATATTTGTGACAGCAACGAAGAGGAGAGCTGTTATGTGGTGCAGTTGTAGTTTCAACAGAGCAGTCGTCAGAGGGGGCGAGCCAACGTGTGGTGTGTGAAAGTAGTGAAGTCGTCTGATTGTTCCCAGAAACGACATTGCGACTTCCAATTCTGTGTGTAATATATTGAAGAATTAAACTCCTTGTTAAGACACTTCATATGCATGACCCCAGTAAATAATGTCGTTCACTGAACAGGCGGCCAACGTGGGTACCTAAAATATTTTTCTCGAAGTTGCTAATGACTCTACAGGACTTTAGTCTGCCACCCATACAATTATTCAGATACCATTTAACTCTACCGCCGTGGCAACGCACCAGCGTTCAAATAACGTGAACGCCACTACATTGTCGACACCAGTCGATCACCGCATGCACAAAAAATCCTTCGTTAGGACCACGTAGGACTCCTACGAGTCGTCATCGCCAGACTGATGAGCACTCCGGAATTATATCAAGACTTTCTACACCGAGCGAGGCAGCAGCAAGAAATCTGCACTACATCTTCCCCGGAGCCATTTATCTCAGCAGCGCCCAAGTGTGAGGGCCCAAGGTATAGTAATTATGGCGGATGATATATCAGACTGGCATAAATTAGGTTGGAATTATAAGAGTCAGAGTAAAAAAGACATGTGTTCATTTGTAGTGAGAGAAGGTCATTTAGAATGTTAACTATAAGTGCATAATTGGCAGTTCCAAATCTAGGGTTGATGTAATTGTTGCGTTTTTTTAATTTAGTCAGTCCATAAATATTTCCATTTTGATACACATAATTTATCAGTGTATTTTTTGTGGCTAGTGAGTGAATAAATTATTTTTTCTTTATTAATAATGGGTCAAGCTAAACCGTTAACTTTGATGCATTGTAGAGTTTGTTTTGTTTTTCCGGAGAGTAAGAGCAGAATTAAATCTTGATTTGTTAAGGGTTCAGGACGGACCGAAACGTCCTAACTTCATATATTTTCAGACGTATTACAAAAAAAGTGTGGGTTGGGAGTCCTAATTAAAATTTTGATGTTCATTGATATTGATAGGAATGTTGTTGGCTATTGTTGACCAGACCACACACTAGAAGGTGAAGGGAAGGGAAGGGAAGGGAATTATCAAGGGAAAAGCACCAAGCCCATAGCTTGGTGCTATGGGCTTGGTGCTTTTCAAGGGACGACGACGTTTCGCTCCGTCCTGGACCATTCTCAAGTCGGTTGTGTTGCCTATTGATATATTTAGGTAGAGATTAAGTGTTCATTAGTACTGATACTGAGCCAGGCCGTGGACAATGTACTAGACCAGTACACTCACATCAACTAATATTATGAAGGTGTTGCTCCTGTCGAGAGAGGAATTATTATTATTTTATGAAGTTAAGTATTTGCATTAAGCCAAGATAATTTACCAGTGTATATGTTTTACTTGAATAAGTAATTGATATAACGAGACCTTTCCAAAAGCCATAATAAACGAAAATAACTACAGGTCAACATTCCCATCTACATGAAAGGGTCAAGTATCCCCCATTACAGAAAATGAGTTAACTTAACATGGTAGACTGAAATCCTCTCAAAGTAGTAGAGATATCAAATGGTTAAATATCGGAGTTTCTTACATAAATGGAGGGTGATATTATCGCTGATATAAGTGTGTATATATATATATATATATATATATATATATATATATATATATATATATATATATATATATATATATATATATATATATATATATATATATCTTGGTGATACCGGTCCTGTTCCCCCATGAAACCTGCTAATTGGCCTGATGAAGGAGTGAGGCTGAAAGTCTGGTGAAGCTACTGTGAGAGAAGGGGAAAAGGATCTAGCAAGGGAAAACACCAAGCCATTACGACTATATTGCACTGGGAATGGGGTTAGGATAAGGATTTGGGATGGGACGGGGGATGAGGAGGAGTTCAGCAGTGGGGTGGTGACTGTGGTATTATCCAGGCATACACTGGACATCTAAATACAATATAATAGACTCACCAGAGTTCATTTAAGACTCCCCTCCACCCGTTAAGTCAACCCCCAGCCACCCACCATCCGTCACGCTAGTTACTACCACCTCCGTAATTTGACACTTCCATCAATCGCCATATTTACTGGCCAACACCACCTCCAATCACCACTACCGCCCCCACTTGATGACACTATACCATCCTCCTCCACCACTACCACCCGCAGCTCACACTACCACCCACGACCACCAGTACCACCGCTGATCGTACTACCTCCCAAGTTAACACCAATGACCTGATAGAGGACCTATCCTTGTCTTGTCGACGCTTCTTTCACAAATACTCCGCTAACTATGTATCCAGGATACCCATGCCATCCTTCCTATCCTCTCCCTTATCTCCCCGTTCCTGTCACTGTTCCTCTCCCGTCCTCTCCTCTCCCCACATCTCCCCGTTCCAGCTAGAGGCCATTATAACGTAGACGATTTAGCGTCTCCAAGGAAGAGAAGCTTCACTCGACCAAGTTAGAAGGAAATATAGTTAACGATGCCGGAGTTAATAAGAAAGTTTCATGGCCTTATCTTTATTTCGGGACTATGGAGGGAGGAGGGGATAGGAGGGTCTGAAAGGCGGAACATTTACATAAGAATAGACGTAAACGGGAGAGCTGTAAAGGACGCCATTGGCCAAAGGGGTGGATAGGCAGGGTGGGCAGCCCCACACACACACACACTCTTCCTCCTTGTGCTGTGAGTAACGGCCCAACCCCAAACCTTCCGAACTCCCGCCAATAGCCTACCCACTTCCGCCGTTATTGTTGATGGAGTTTGCGCGAAGAATGCCTTCAGAAATATACCGAAAACATCGCCAAGAATGCAAGAAAAGTGTACTTTTGACCCACAGTACAGAGGGTAGGATGGGCAGGGATGAATGGCGCGTTTGCCCCGGTGGCAAGCCGGCACTCTGAGGGGACCCTGGTGGATGATGGGAGCTTGATTGACACGCGTCTCTATAGCCACTATCAGTCGTTGATGTCGGCGACACAGACGAGGAAATGGGAGATGAAACACAATGACTGGCGATTAAATTATCATTAGAAGATAATTAGAACGCTTGGAGTGACAATGGACACAGATTGACTGTGTAGTCAATCTGACAGTCAGAACATGTTAGATTGACTACACAGGCTGTTAATGTAGCTGCAGATATGTGCGGTTGATAAACGCATTGTTGTTGCAATAAGAGAGATATGGCTCTAAAGATTAAATAACAACTAATTCAACTTAATTTCTCTTCTGTCCGGCTGCTATCAAATGACACTGTTATCTTGATGTCCTCAAATGACACTGTTATCTTGATGTCCTCAAATGACACTGTTATCTTGATATCCTCAAATGACACTGTTATCTTGATGTCCTCAAATGACACTGTTATTTTGATGTCCTCAAATGACACTGTTATCTTGATGTCCTCAAATGACACTGTTATCTTGATGTCCTCAAATGACACTGTTATCTTGATATCCTCAAATGACACTGTTATCTTGATGTCCTCAAATGACACTGTTATCCTGATGTCCTCAAATGACACTGTTCTCTTGATGTCCTCAAATGACACTGTTATCCTGATGCTCTCAAATGACACTGTTATCCTGATGTCCTCAAATGACACTGTTATCTGGCTGTTCTTAATCTTGGAGACCATCAGACATCAGTGCCATTTACTCTCTCTCTCTGTAGCCTTTCACTCTGATTAAATTTCTGGGCACGATTGTGCCTATCACATTACGGCTGCAGTTTGTATTGGTGTGACTGTTAGACTTGCATCCGTTTACGTTAATGCATGCTTGTAATTACGTCCCCCCCTCTCTCTGTCTGTTTGTCTCTCTGTCTGTCTCTCTCTCTCTCTCTCTCTCTGTCTCTCTCTCTCTGTCTCTCTCTCTCTCTCTGTATGTCTCTGTCTCTCTCTCTCTCTTTCTCTCTCTGTATGTCTCTGTCTGTCTGTCTCTCTCTCTCTCTCTCTGTCTGTCTCTCTCTCTCTGTATGTCCCTGTCTCTCTCTCTCTCTGTCTGTCTCTCTCTCTCTGTATGTCTCTGTCTGTCTCTCTCTCTCTCTCTCTCTCTCTCTCTCTCTGTATGTCTCTGTCTCTGTCTGTCTGTCTCTCTCTCTCTCTCTCTCTCTCTCTCTCTCTCTCTCTCTCTCTCTCTCTCTCTCTGTATGTCTATGTCTCTGTCTGTCTGTCTCTCTCTCTCTCTCTCTCTCTCCTTGTCTCCTCGTCCTCATTTGTTTCCTTACTAATCCTGCTAATCTCCAGCCCTCAATCTCCTCTCTTTATCGGTTTCCTCTTTCTCCATCCCCATATTCTCCTTTCCACCCACCTACATCCTTCCAGTTTTATCCTTCTGTTATCCTCCTCCTCTTCTTCATAATCCTCCTCCCCATCCCTCATTTAAAAAAAAAATGGGCCTCGGCCCTATCCTTTTCATAATATATATTAATAACCTATAAACGATATATATACGTAAACAAATCCATGAAAACACCAATTTGGTAGATGGGAAAAAAGATATCTGGAGCAGATTGCACGAGGCTTCAGAGTGGCCTGAGGATCATGATCAGAAACTTGAGGAAGGAATATTTCCACAAATATAAAGATTAAAATTTCATCTTTGAAGACCATGGGGTGGTTGTTAGTAATGATCCTTGAATCCGAGTTTCAAAACTACGTACGTCAAAGACTCTTTTTGTACATATTGTCACGTTAAACGAGACTTCTTTGTGCACATTGTCACGTTAAACGAGACTCATTTGTGCATATTGTCACGTTAAACGAGACTTCTTTGTGCACATTGTCACGTTAAACGAGACTCATTTGTGCATATTGTCACGTTAAACGAGACTTCTTTGTGCACATTGTCACGTTAAACGAGACTCATTTGTGCACATTGTCACGTTAAACGAGACTCATTTGTGCACATTGTCATGTTAAACGAGACTCATTTGTGCACATTGTCATGTTAAACGAGACTCATTTGTGCACATTGTCATGTTAAACGAGACTCATTTGTGCACATTGTCATGTTAAACGAGACTCATTTGTGCACATTGTCATGTTAAACGAGACTCATTTGTGCACATTGTCATGTTAAACGAGACTCATTTGTGCACATTGTCATGTTAAACGAGACTCCTTTCCTTTAACAAGTAAATGTGAAATTCTTGTTTCACATGACGATGGAACAAGACTTTCCCAAAGACCCAAGGGACATAACCAGTCGCTGGGACATGAATTACAAGCACCACAAGTCGGGGGCTTAAACCCGTAATGAAATCCCAAACGGATAACGCCCCAAAATAACCAAGAGTGCACATTTATATCGAGTTTAAAATCGCTTGGTAATATATAAGTCTCGTGAGGGTCTGGTCTTCCTGTTGGCCATTAACCGAGAAAGTGGAGCTTTTCGGTTTAGAGCTTAACTCGACCCGCTTCCTCCTAATAGGACGTCGCATTTTGACGTATTATTTCTCTAAGGCCAAAAATAGTCGTAGTAGGAAATGGAAGCGGCTCGCGAAATTAACATACTATCCCGTTTTCTTTTTTGGGGCCCCTCTGGTCGGTTATGTTATAGATTCAGCTACTCGGAACAAGTTCCAAGTAGCACGGGCTATGATGAGCCTGTAACTTACCTGGCACAGGAGCGGGGGGCAAGTAGCACGGGCTATGGTGAGCCCGTAACTTACCTGGTACAGGAGCGGGGGGCAAGTAGCACGGGCTATGGTGAGCCCGTAACTTACCTGGCACAGGAGCGGGGGGCATGTAGCACGGGCTATGGTGAGCCCGTAACTTACCTGGCACAGGAGCCTGGTCGGTTAGTATAAGGGCACTTTAGTACGACGGTTTCTTGACGTTGGGAAATCTTTGGAGGACGGGCTCCTTAAACTATCAACAATTTACCTAGAACCTTTGAGTAATCTTTTTGAGTCTGGATTTTAACTATCGTGAATTTATAAAGAATTATATATTATTTTGAAATCCTCTATTTGCGTGGAATAGAAGCTTTCACAAGGTGGGGGGGGGGGACATAGAGGCTTCGGCTGTGTCGTAATTATAGGAGCATCACAGGTGGTCCAGGTTGATTGACACAGGGCTCGGAGAAGCATCCAGGTCAGGGCGTCTTGGAGGGACCTGATTTGCAAGATCCTGCCCTGGAAACACAAACCGAAACTGTCTCTATTTTCCGCTTGTTACAACTTGTAATAAAGTTGTTACATCTTGGCTTAACGTGTTTATGACGTATTAGAACGTTGTTACAACTTGCTATATTGGTTGTTATAACTGGCTAGGAGGTGTTAAAACTTGTTCGAACGTTGTACCAACGTCGTAGTTTCGGTGTGTGTTTGGCGGGTGGTCCATCAGTATATAACTAATATGTGCGAATTATTAATTCCTGAAAACTTGAACGTGTTGATTCACTGTACTTGATTTCATATGTGAATGTGTTGATGTGTTTAGATGATGCAAAGGCACATCTTGTGTTTAGATGATGCAAAGGCACATCTTGTGTTTAGATGATGCAAAGGCACATCTTCTCAACACTTGCGCACAACCACTCGCAAACATACACACAGCACGCAACCACACGCAATCACTCAGAGACATTCGCACAACCACACACAAACGTACGCATAACCTCACACAAACATAGGCACAAACACACAAAATAGTCACATTTTCCAACTCCTCCAACACTCAACGCGTTAAAAAGATATATATATATATATATATATATATATATATATATATATATATATATATATATATATATATATATATATATATATATATATATATATATATATATGACAATGTCAGACCACGGAGGAAAAATGAAACAGGAAATTTCCTTAAGTACTTTCGTATATTAAATACATCTTCAGAAGGTCGAAATATACGAAAGTACTTAAGGAAATTTCCTGTTTCATTTTTCCTCCGTGGTCTGACATTGTCACATTCTTAATCACGTGTTTATTTTCGTGATATACACACATATATATATATATATATATATATATATATATATATATACACACACCATGAGAAGTAAATTTCTCATTAAATTTGTCGAGATTTACAACCATGGCCGCTACACACTCGGGCTTCAAGCCGTAAATTCAGCTTTTTTGGAGCGTGTGTGACGACAGCAATTCGTCTATACGGTGACCTTCACACGGTAGAGCCCACCGTCCTCAGCTCTTCTACACAACTTCGTAAGTGAAAGATGAGAAAAAATGGAGGAAACGTGTGTGTGTGTGTGTGTGTGTGTGTGTGTGTGTGTGTGTGTGTGTGTGTGTGTGTGTGCGTGTGTGTGTGTGTGTGTGTGTGTGTGTGTGTGTGTGTGTGTGTTCTTCGGGCGGTTCTCGAGCTGGTCACTTCAAACACAAATCATTAATTTTCTAACTCCAAATATTTCCAGCGTTAAGGAACCCTTTGGCTGAACAAAGTGGATAATAGTTACAGTAAAGCAGCCCTTCCTCTGGATTAGATAGTACTCATAGTAAAGATGTGGACCTTAAATAGAAAGTATACCTGCTTGAAACCTGGTTGATGGGGTTCTGGGATTTTTCTACTCCCCCAAATCCGGCTCGAGGTCAGCCTTGACTTGTGAGAGTTTGGTCCACCAGGCTGTTGCTTGCAGCGGCCCGCTGGCCCACATATCCACCACAGTCCGGTTGGTCCGGCACTTCTCGAAGAAGACTATTTAGTTTTCTCTTGAAGATGTTCACGGTTGTTCCGGCAATATTTCTTATGCTCGCTGGGAGGGTGTTGAACAACCGTGGACCTCTGATGTTTATACAGTGTTCTCTGATTGTGCCTATGGAACCCCTGTTCTTCACTGGTTCAGTTCTGCATTTTTCTTCCATATCGTGCACTCCAGTACGTTGTTATTTTACTGTGTAGATTTGGTACTTGGCCCTCCAGTATTTTCCATGTGTATATTATTTGATATCTCTCTCGTCTCCTTTCTAGTGAGTACATTTGGAGAGCTTTGAGACGATTCGAATAATTTAGGTACTTTATCGCGTCTATGCGTGCCGTATATGTTCTCTGTATTCCCTCTATTTCAGCAATCTCTTCTGCTCTGAAGGGGGACGTGACTATTGAGTAGTACTCAAGTATAATTTGGTACTATGGAATTTGGACAAACCGGAAAAGATTTCGTGTTTCTGTTGCTAATAAAAAAAAAGGAATCTAATCCAGCCATCCTAGGTTCATGCTATCTGAGATTCATGCTATCAGAGGCCCCTACCATGGTACATATATGTGCTATAATACTAGGTCAAGGAATATCTAAGTTTGCTATTTAGCTTTATTTTGTTCCGGACTGATCAGTACAAAATTCTACTTTATATGTGTCCATTACGTCGATATATGTACGATGTCAATATATGTTGATATATGCTACATCGTCGTCTATGTTACATACGTCGATATATGATATACATACATCGTTACAAAGCATACCATCAAAACAAGAGGATGGGTTGCTCTAAATATTATATATATATATATATATATATATATATATATATATATATATATGTCGTACCTAGTAGCCAGAACTCACTTCTCAGCCTACTATTCAAGGCCCGATTTGCCTAATAAGCCAAGTTTTCCTGAATTAATATATTTACTATAATTTTTTTCTTATGAAATGATAAAGCAACCCTTTTCTCTATGTATGAGGTCAATTTTTTTTTATTGGAGTTAAAATTAACGTAGATATATGACCGAACCTAACCAACCCTACCTAACCTAACCTAACCTATATTTATAGGTAAGGTTAGGTTAGGTAGCCAAAAAAGCTAGGTTAGGTTAGGTTAGGTAGGTTAGGTAGACGAAAAAACATTAATTCATGAAAACTTGGCTTATTAGGCAAATCGAGCCTTGAATAGTAGGCTGAGAAGTGCGTTCTGGCTATTAGGTACGACATATATATATATATATATATATATATATATATATATATATATATATATATATATATATATATATCCCTTCCTCCCCCTAACACATTCAAGTACATATCGACGTCGGCCGCTTACAACACTCGGCTTTAATTACCCATTCTTCTGCTGGTGTATAAAAGAATTTGAATAATTTAATTGATTCCCGGTAAGTGTGCTTTGAATATGTATCGAGCAATCAACCAGTAATGTTTGCCTCGTCCAACGGCAAATCTGCTGTTCATAATAAATTTATTGAACAGCTGCTGATGCTGTTTGTTCAGTAAAGCGAGCGCTCGTTTCCTTATTTGTTTTTTTCTATATGCCTCTCAACGTGCAAACATAACGGGGATAAAAATTATATTGTAATATCCATCCTGTAAAACGCGCGCGCGCACACACACACACACACACACACACACACACACACACACACACACACACACACACACACACACACACACACACACTAAAATTTACCTACCTGATGACCACTCTTTCACCCCCCCCTCCAAACCCATCACAGCGGTGACCCCGTGCATCTGAGTGTAGCACAAGTGTGTTGGAAAATGGGGGGTAATGGAAATAGGGGGGGGGGGAGGCTCGTCGCCCCCCATGGATGGGTGGTGATGGGGAGAGGGGTGGAGCCTGAAGATTCATTCTCAACTCCAGGAAAAACACATTAACGCAGGTCGGACCCTTTGAGAGGGGGGGAGAGTGGGTGAAGATGAGGGGGGAATGGGGGGGAGGGTTGAAGGCCATCCTGCATACAGATCATGAAGCCATTTTCCTCTCCCTCACCCCCCCCCCTCCCTGTCCCATGTAGCACTCGTCATTTCCTTCCTCTCATCTCACCCTCCCTCCATGCAGCCCCCATGCAGGGGAGGGCATCAGGGTAGGAGATGTGCAAGAAAGGAAGAAGGAAGTGGGAATAATTTAGAGATATAAGGGAATGGAGAGGAAAGAAGGGAACTGACTAACCATCGCGATAGTATCATCTACAATAGTGTTATTGGTGGTGGTAGTTATAGTTAAGGTGTTGTTCTTGCTTCAGGTTGTTGTTCTTGTTGTGTACATAACTAGAAATAAATATCTTTTCTGTATATGTAGAGTGTGGCGTTGTTCATGCAATAATACATGCAAGAAGATACATTCAAGACTTCACCCCCGAGTCAAACTGACATAAATGCCGGTTCCCTGTTGTTGTATCTCAATCCTTACCAAAGCTGAGCGAGCCATCCACAGTCTGAACCTCTGTGCCAGTAAACAGATTGTCACTCAGATGGTGGATGGAGCTCCGGCTGCAATGATAGCTTTGCACGGCCTGTTACATTTATATTTGCAATGTGTTCATAGTAGCATGTTTGTGTACGAAGGGAAATGTTCCACAATGGTGGGTATGGAAACCATAACTTGATTGCTATTTTTTATTAACACTTGGATGGAAAGTAAAGAGAATAAAACAAACGAAGTTGCAGAAATAGTATTAACAGTGACGGGGAAACAGTCACTCAACACTTATCTGTTACTCGCTCACTGTTGCTGTGCTTCGTTAGCTTCTGCTGTGTAATAATTGCGTGACGCAAGTGGGTGGTGGGAATGTTTGTCCTAGAGGCATGGGAACTTAGGGTGGGTGCTTGGGGAGTGGGTGCTTGGGGGGTGGGTGCTTGGGGAGTGGGTGCTTGGAGATGGGGTGCTTGGGGATGAGTGATTCGAAATGGGTGCTTGGGAATGGTAGCTTTTCCGTATACCTTTAACTCAAGAGTGTATGCATATAACTGAACGTATGTCTATACTAGGGTGTGTTTGCCTGCACCTGTACTGATCTAATTATTCTTGCGGGGGTTGAGCTTCGGTGCTTTAGTCCCGCCTCTCTACCATCACTCAACTGGTGTACAGATTCCTCAGCCTATTAGGCTCTATCAAATATGCATTCGAAACTGTGTGTAGAGTCAGCCTCCACCACATCACTGCCTAGCGCTTTCCAGATAACTACTCTGGCACAGAGAAAGTTCTTTCTAATATCTGTGTAGCTCAAAAGGAATCCTTTTAAAGATGTATTAATATTCGAAAGTACTTAAGGACATTCCTGTTCCAATTCTCCCTCCGTGGTCTGACACTGTCACATTTTTCATCACGTGTTAATTTTCGTGATTTACACACACACACACACATATATACATATATATATATATATATATATATATATATATATATATATATATATATATATATATATATATATATATATATATATATATATATATATATGTCGTACCTAATAGCCAGAACGCACTTCTCAGCCTAATATGCAAGGCCCGATTTGCCTAATAAGCCAAGTTTTCATGAATTAATTGTTTTTCGACTACCTAACCTACCTAACCTAACCTAACCTAACTTTTTCGGCTACCTAACCAAACCTAACCTATAAAGATAGGTTAGGTTAGGTTAGGTAGGGTTGGTTAGGTTCGGTCATATATCTACGTTAATTTTAACTCCAATAAAAAAAAATTACCTCATACATAATGAAATGGGTAGCTTTATCATGTCATAAGCAAAAAATTAGAAAAAATATATTAATTCAGGAAAACTTGGCTTATTAGGCAAATCGAGCCTTGAATAGTAGGCCAAAAAGTGAGTTCTGGCTACTAGGTACGACATATATATATATATATATATATGTCGTACCTAGTAGCCAGAACGCACTTCTCAGCCTACTATGCAAGGCCTGATTTGCCTAATAAGCCAAGTTTTCATGAATTAATTGTTTTTCGGCAACCTAACCTACCTAACCTAACCTAACCTAACTTTTTCGGCTACCTAACCTAACCTAACCTATAAATATAGGTTAGGTTAGGTTAGGTAGGGTTGGTTAGGTTCGGTTATATATCTACGTTAATTTTAACTCCAATAAAAAAAAATTTACCTCATACATAATGAAATGGGTAGCTTTATCATTTCATAAGAAAAAAATTAGAGTACTTATATTAATTCAGGAAAACTTGGCTTATTAGGCAAATCGGGCCTTGAATAGTAGGCTGAGAAGTGCGTTCTGGCTACTAGGTACGACATATATATATATATATATATATATATATATATATATATATATATATATATATGTAGTACCTAGTAGCCAGAACTCACTTCTCAGCCTACTATTCAAGGCCCGATTTGCCTAATAAGCCAAGTTTTCCTGAATTAATATATTTACTATAATTTTTTTATTATGAAATGATAAAGCAACCCTTTTCTCTATGTATGAGGTCAATTTTTTTTTATTGTAGTTAAAATTAACGTAGATATATGACCGAACCTAACCAACCCTACCTAACCTAACCTAACCTATATTTATAGGTAAGGTTAGGTTAGGTAGCCAAAAAAAGCTAGGTTAGGTTAGGTTAGGTAGGTTAGGTAGACGAAAAAACATTAATTCATGAAAACTTGGCTTATTAGGCAAATCGGGCCTTGAATAGTAGGCTGAGAAGTGCGTTCTGGCTATTAGGTACGACATATATATATATATATATATATATATATATATATATATATATATATATATATATATATATATACTGCTTCTTTCAGGGAATCTTCTTTCAGGTGCTGCTTCTTTCAGGGAATCGCAGAAAATTATTAAATACAGAGGTCTAGCACACTGCTACAGCTTTGTTCCGATCGGCTCGGAGACCCTCGGTTCGTGGGGAAAATGTGCATTGAAGTTCCTGAAGGAATTGGGGGACAAATTGATCAGCGCTACAAAAGACCAGAGAGCAAAAAGTTTCTTGTTCCAGCGCCTCAGTGTTGCGATTCAGAGGGGAAATGCCTGTTGCGTCTTGGGCACTAGTCCAACTTCAGAGGAATTCGAAGAAGTGTTTGACTTGCAACAATGATCGAACCCGTCTGTGACATTCATCAATGTTTCCCATTGTTGTGTTCTTCAAGAGATCCATAACCTTTAAGCACCTTTTTGCATTATTATTTTTGTATCAACCCATGTATATCTTGTAACCATCAAATATATATATATATATATATGTCGTATCTAGTAGCCAGAACGCACTTCTCAGCCTACTATGCAAGGCCAGATTTGCCTAATAAGCCAAGTTTTCCTGAATTAATATATTTTCTCGAATTTTTTTCTTATGAAATGATAAAGCTACTCATTTCATTATGTATGAGGTCAATTTTGTTTTATTTTAGTTAAAATTAACGTAGATATATGACCGAACCTAACCAACCCTACCTAACCTAACCTAACCTATCTTTTTAGGTTAGGTTAGGTTAGGTAGCAGAAAAAGATAGGTTAGGTTAGGTTAGGTAGGTTAGGTAGTCGAAAAAACATTAATTCATGAAAACTTGGCTTATTAGGCAAATCGGGCCTTTGCATAGTAGGCTGAGAAGTGCGTTCTGGCTACTAGGTACGACATATATATATATATATATATATATATATATATATATATATATATATATATATATATATATATATATATATATATATATATATATATATATATGTCGTACCTAGTAGCCAGAACTCACTTCTCAGCCTACTATGCAAGGCCCGATTTGCCTAATAAGCCAAGTTTTCATGAATTAATTGCTTTTCGACTACCTAACCTACCTAACCTAACCTAACCTAACTTTTTCGGCTACCTAACCTAACCTAACCCATAAAGATAGGTTAGGTTAGGTTAGGTAGGGTTGGTTAGGTTCGATCATATATCTACGTTAATTTTAACTCCAATAAAAAAAATTGACCTCATACATAATGAAATGGGTAGCTTTATCATTTCATAAGAAAAAAATTTGAGAAAATATATTAGTCATGAAAACTTGGCTTATTAGGCAAATCGGGCCTTGCATTGTAGGCTGAAAAGTGAGTTCTGGCTACTAGGTACGACATATATATATATAATGTGTGTTTGAATTTACGTCGAAAATCCACGAGGAAAATGAAGACCAAAATTCATTTATACAAACTTCAGGACGACAACTTTCGATATACCTGCAAGTTCCTCACAATTAACGGCAATTAAACTGAGGCTGCAGAAGCCAGGTGTGTGTGCAGGTGGGTGTATAAACGTGGGGACCTGACGTAAATGGGTTGTACGTGGGTGATGATGGGTACTGTAAGGTGCTAGTGGATGGGGGCTCCGGGAGAAGCGGAGGCTGTACGTGGGGATAAGAGGTTTGATGAGTGTAGGTGTTTGCAGGTGTGTAGAGAAAGGTGTAAAAGTATAAGATGGTAGATGCAAGTAGATGTAGGGAAGTATAGGGGATGTGAATGAGAGTGATATGGACGTAGGGAAGTGCCAGTGGGAAAGGATAGGGGACGTGCAGGTGAACAGACGACGAGGGAGCATTTAGGTGAAAATAGGGTGCATACCATCAGAGGCGGGATATACAGGTAGGTGCAAGCATCAGGGTGGAGAGAGGTGGTTAGTATGAGGTTCGGTGCTTGAACAAAAAGGATATGACGTGCTGATATGAGGTGGAGGTGACGTGTGGAGTGTGAGGTGAGGGGGGTGGAAGGACCTTAGTAGAGAGAGAGAGAGAGAGAGAGAGAGAGAGAGAGAGAGAGAGAGAGAGAGAGAGGACGTATACAAGCGCCCTCACACAGGTCCGGTTGACGCAGGACCTCGAGACGTCTCCTCGCCTCAATCCCTCTCCGCAAGAAACAATTTCCGTCTTGTTTTCCTCACGACGAAAGACAAAAAAATAGAAGAATCTGGAGGGCAGAAAATGTGTCTTTGTCGTGAGCTGGGAGAGGCGTGTGTGTGTGTGTGTGTGTGTGTGTGTGTGTGTGTGTGTGTGTGTGTGTGTGTGTGTGTGTGTGTGTGTTTGTGTGTGTGTGTGTGTGTGTGTGTGTGTGTGTTTACTAGTTGTGTGTTTACTAGTTGTGTTTTTGCGGGGGTTGAGCTTTGCTCTTTCGGCCCGCCTCTCAACTGTCAATCAACTGTTTACTAACTACTTTTTTTCCACACCACACACACACACCCCAGGAAGCAGCCCGTGACAGCTGACTAACTCCCAGGTACCTATTTACTGCTAGGTAACAGGGGCACTTAGGGTGAAAGAAACTTTGCCCATTTGTTTCTGCCTCGTGCGGGAATCGAACCCGCGCAACAGAATTACGAGTCCTGCGCGCTATCCACCAGGCTACGAGGCTGTGTGTGTGTGTGTGTGTGTGTGTTTGTGTGTGTGTGTGTGTGTGTGTGTGTGTGTGTGTGTATGTGTGTGTGTTTGTGTGTGTGTGTGTGTGTGTGTGTGTGTGTGTGTGTGTGTGTGTGTGTGTGTGTGTGTGTGTGTGTGTGTGTGTGTGTGCTCACCTATTTCTGATTTGCTTTGGGAGATAACCACATGTTATACTCTTTCAGCTCCAGACTTCGACTCTGACTTTGACTTTTGTCCTCTGTCCCTCACGCCCTTACCCAGTTCAGGGCTTTTCCAGGTATTTAAGCTTTCATCTACATCTTGCACACCAGACCTTCTTGACGAACGTTATCAAATGAGTTTTGGCAGTCAAGGAAAATACATACTACCCAACCATCTTTTTCCTGTCGTATTTTAGTATCCTTGTCGCAAAACTTGATTAAGTGTGTCAGGCATGGCTTTCACCTTTCTAAATCCATGAGATCTTTTTGTTGCAAAGTTTATCCTCTCCAGGTACTTCAATAGTTTCAACCTGACTACTTTACCCAACACTTTACACAAAATACTCATCAGTGACACTGGTCTGTAATTTAGAGCTTATTTGTCCTCCTCTTTTTGAAAATTGGGACTACGTTTGTCTTCCTCAAGACTTCTGGGAGATGTCCTGTCTCGAGTTTTTGTTTTAAGCACCAGCTAGTGGGTGACAAAGTTCCTCTGATGACACATTCAGCAGCTTTGTTATATTAAACCCGGCCCTATTGATGCATCTAGTTCCTTCAGGTCATTTTTAACTTTTTCAACAGTGACATCTATACTATCCAGCGTTTCCTCCAGATCTCTCACCTTCCGGATCACTCCTCCAGTTGGACTACGCTCAGAAAGTCCGTCACCGAACTATAGTCTCCGGGTCTGTAACTGTCCGTCTTCAAAAACATGTTTCGCTGTATTGCTCATTTAGCTCCACTATGTACTCGAGCACAATTATGTAGTGGTCCGTAGCCTAGAGGGCTTGTCTCGTACTCTGTCTTCTCGACGTCTGCCTCACTTTGGGTAAACACCAGGTCTAGTGTAACTGGTGGCTCGTCTCTCCTTATTCCTGTTGGTTCTGTGATATGATGTTGGAAGGAGTGTTTGTCTTCCGTGTCTACCAGTTTTGCTCTCCATGTCTCATCATCCCCCGAAGGTAGGTGTGTGTGTGTGTGTGTGTGTGTGTGTGTGTGTGTGTGTGTGTGTGTGTGTGTGTGTGTGTGTGTGTATGTGTGTGTGTATGTGTGTGTGTGTGTGTGTGTGTGTGTGTGTGTGTGTGTGTGTGTGTGTGTGTGTGTGTGTGTGTGTATGTGTGTGTGTGTTGCCGAACATAAAGCGGGGTTGCTCCAGCCATCATTATTACTGTGTGTGTGGGAGAGGCCCCAGGGTGTCAATCACGAAGCTATTGTCACCTGGTCTGGTGGTCCCTTTCCCCCTCCCCCCCGTCTCTCTCTCTCTCTCTCTCTCTCTCTCTCTCTCTCTCTCTCTCTCTCTCTCTCTCTCTCTCTCTCTCTCTCTCTCTCTCTCTCTCTCTCTTTCTCTCTCTCTCTCTCTCTCACTCTTCATCCTTCTTATTTTCTGGCTCTCGTTTCCTCTCTTCCTTGCCTACATCAACATTTCTTCCCTCTTTCTCTCCATCTCCTCAACTTTTTCTTCTCCCTTCCACACTCTCTAATCTCTCCTCTGCTTTCCTCCCTACTCTCACCCCTTATCTATAATAAATATGATGACGACGTGGATGAGGAGGACACGGAAATTTATAATGAGATAATGATGCCTATGATGATTGACATCATTATCATTATTATCAGCTGTGAGGATACACCCTGAAATCACAATAGCGTGATACATCACATGTATAAATCCACAAGGGTTTTAAGGCGCGTCTAGGACAATCCCGGACGTAAGTTCGAACCCCGAATCACGGCCCTTATGGCTTTGTTCAGCTGTGAGGATATTTCCTCAGCAACCTGGTCTCCATCCCATAGCTAATTGTGATCTCCAATATGGATAGTTCAATTCATACGGTTGCGATTAATTTCACAAATATTAGTTCATGGTACACACTCCTCAACAGCACAATGACATCAACAATTACATTAACAATTGCATCAACAAAAACAATAATGAAACAATTTTATGTGCTTATGATATAATCGGTTTTGTATAAATGATATATATATTTCTGGGATTAAATGCATGCTGGGAACTATAATTTGTGATAATTATCCTGTTGTTGGAGCCAGTTATACATTCCCGTCACTCAGCTGTCAGACTGGGGGCATATTATGAATGATTTGATATGCACACATGCTCCCTTCGTCGCACGCACACGGACACACACGCGCGCACACACACACACACACACACACACACACACACACACACACACACACACACACACACACACACACACACACACACACACACACACACACAAGGGGACACAGGTGGACACTGAGTACCCAAATGAGCCACAGGGACGTTAGAAAGAACTTTTTCAGTGTCAGAGTAGTTAACAGGTGGAATGCATTAGGCAGTGATGTGGCGGAGGTTGACTCCATACACAGTTTCAAATGTTGATATGATAGAGCCCAGTAGGCTCAGGAATCTGTACATCAGTTGATTCACACACACACACACACACACACACACACACACACACACACACACACACACACACACACACATGCTTTCTGACACACGCACATTCACACACTCACACACACAAACACTGGAGAAGCTAATTAAACTCTCGTCTCAACACAGGTATTCCTGGAGCAAATTTAAACTTGTTCCCAAATTTCAAATCCGTGTTGTCTAATAAAGGCAACTATGTGGCAGACGTGACGAATATCTTATTTTAAATATTCACCAAAGTTGTAATGACACGCATGGCGTTACGAAGGCCGTCGACGCACTAACAAGCACAACTCGAATATGCAACAGTTACAGTTTGGCAAAAGGGATGTTCGCTGAAGTTGAATTGGAAGAGAAAAGCGAACGTCAGGTTCATTATGAGTGATGGAATACGCTGTATAGTAACACCCAGAGATGTGACGGCTACTGGGCCAGATTCACGAAAGGAGTTACGCAAGTACTTACGAACGTGTACATCTTTCCTCAATCTTTGACGGCTTTGGTTACATTTATTAAACAGTTTACAAGTATGAAAACTTCCCATTCAACTGTTGTTATTGTTTTAAACAGCCTCCTGGTGCTTCGGAGCTCATTAACTGTTTAATAATTGTAAACAGAGCCGCCAAAGATTGAGGAAAGATGTACAGGTTCTTAAGTGTTTGCGTAAGGGCTTTCGTGAATCTGGCCCCCTGTACATCTTTTCTCAATCTTTGGCGGCTTTGTTTCCAATTATTAAACACTTAATGAGCTCCGAAGCACCAGAAGGCCGTTTATAACAATAACAACAGTTGAATGGCAAGTTTTCATGCTTGTAAACTGTTTAATAAATGTAACCAAAGCCGTCAAAGATTGAGGAAAGATGTACACGTTCGTAAGTGCTTGCGTAAGTGAATCTGGCCCCCTGATGTTGACCTGCTAGTCAATCGAGAAGGGGAGTCGATCCACTCAAATGGATCGATACAATAACAATATATATTGAACAATGAATACATTTTCTTGATGTTATTAAAGTTCAGTGTTTATGTCCGCTCTTGCATTCCTCTTCGTTGATGTTTCTTTAAACTGTATCCCAGTCATTCTGTCCAGTCATTCTGTCCTTGTTTCACCTCCTGTCTAATTACCTAGCATCTGTTTTGGGTTCTGACTGGCTTCAGACGTCCTGTGGAGTCAGTGGAGTCCCAGGTTGTGTAACTTATACCGTGTCGTGGTCCTGGGGTATGGTGCGAGACTTGAGAGTGCCCAGGTCAAGGGTTCGAATCCCCGCATTGTTCCAACTGATTGTCTCATCTATTCATCACGTTAGTGTGATTCCTTGTGTGCTCGTTACAGTCTTTCATGAATTGCATTTCTGCCGGCAGCTGTGCCTGTAGCAGCCTTTCCGGCCTGCAGCTGTGCCTGTAGCAGCCATCCCGGCCTAAAGCTGTGCCTACAACAGCCTTCCCTGCCTGCAGCTGTGCCTGTAGCAGCCTTCCCTGCCTGCAGCTGTGCCTGTAGCAGCCTTCCCGGCCTGCAGCTGTGCCTGTAGCAGCCTTCCCGGCCTGCAGCTGTGCCTGTAGCAGCCTTCCCGGCCTGCAGCTGTGCCTGTAGCAGCCTTCCCGGCCTGCAGCTGTGCCTGTAGCAGCCTTCCCGGCCTGCAGCTGTGCCTGTAGCAGCCTTCCCGGCCTGCAGCTGTGCGTGTAGCAGCCTTCCCGGCCTACAGTTATGAGCGTGCCTGGCTGCTGGTCTGAGAGAGGGCGAGGTTGTAGCTTTACTTAACATATAATGCTTCTAGTCACACATCAACACTCTCTCCTCACCAGGGTGGTGTCCCCCAGGGTAGTGTGATCGAATCACGAATCAAAATGAACGAATCATTGACGTCGACGTTTTGGAGTTACTACCAAAAGTGTTACTGCATGTAGCTGCACATTAGCTCCAACATACCACATCAAACACCAAGTGAACCCATTAATGAAACCCATTAATGAATCCCATTAAACTATTTGATGTTGGCAAAATTCTCACCAGGAAAAATCAAATGATGACTGTCACACAGAGGCGCTAAATATACTTGTAATATAATATACATGCCAAATATATTTGCAATATAATTGATATATTAATAAATTGAGCTCATAGCGAGGTGAAAATCTAACAACACACACCATGACAGTGAAAGATTTTGAAGGTAATTAGGCTAGGAAATATACATATTTCATAGCTGATTCGTATCATCTATATGAAAAAACCTGTTTAATTCTCTACAATTTAGACATTAGATTTAACATGGACAATTCACCACTGTGTTTCGAAAGTCCTTTTCACGGCCGTATCTCAGATTGCTTGAAGAGAAGGGAACTATTAGGGAGAAAGCGCCAAGTCATGACGACTTTATAGCACTTGGAAGGGGGTCAAGATAAGGATTTGGGATGGGCCGAGAAGTTCACGTAATATCCAAGCCTTAGACTTAACATCTATTCCACTCCTTACCTCAGGAATTTATCACCGAACAGAGAGATACAACGCCTGAGTACCTGCTGCAAGTTTAAGTCCACGAACAAAGCAATTTTAAGCCTCGTATAGCCCATCCTCCACCCCCCTCCTCCCTCCTCCCAGCAAAAAGTTATTAAACTAGTTTAGGCAACAGTTTGGCAACTGAAACATGCAGTTCCTGCAACTATTCAAATACTTTGTAAACGAATGGTTAAAATCACAAAATGGCGTGCAATAAATTTAAAATAAGCCCACACTGCTATAGATAACTGTTCAGACAAAAAGTAATTTCTAGCTTAGAACAAAGTAAGAACCTTTAAAAATATGTATTTCCAGCATATAACAAAAAATATGTTGTTAGAAACAAGTGTATTTCAAGCCTGCAACAAAGAAAGTAGCAGGAAAAAGTTTGTTTCAAACTAGTAACAAAGAAAGTAAAAAAAAAACTACATTTCTATCTAGCACCAAATACAGTAACTAAAAGAATGCATATACATTGTAACAAATACAATAATTAAGCAAAGACAGAAAAAACTAATTATCAGTAATGATAAAGTAATGAAGAACATGCATTTATTACAAAGGCAGACAAAGCCCCAAAAAGAAATAATTTTCTAAACAATTACACAAGTCTGTTCGTCACACATAAGATAAGAACAACAAAAACCATATAACAGATACAAAAAGATATGTACAATCATGAACAAAAGTGACTCAAAAATAATGTTGAACACTGAGTATTATTTCTGTAAACTTGCTTTATATCTCTAATAAATAATTTCTCAGCAGGAACATATCTTCAAATATATTTGAGAAAACATACACATTATACTTGGAAATTATCTCCAGACGAGAAGGGTAATTCTAACCAAGAAAAGTAATATGGAAAACTTTCTCTCGTGTGAACAATATAGAAAGCCGACCAGCAAAACCAAAAATCACTTCTACAACACTAAGAAATTTCTAATCCGAAATTTCACACTAATTTTAACACCTATCAAACGAAATGTAGATTTTTTTTTATGAGGGAGGAGCACAGGAAAATGTATTTTATGTATAGTATTGAAATATGTTTTTTTTTGTGTGTGTGCTGAGTGTGATGGGCTGCGGCAGGGCCCAGGACACCCGTCAGACGATATAAGGGCAGACAGGTGAGCCAGTGACCTCCCCGCATTTATATACATATATATTGGTTCAGGCAGCCGACAGCTGGGGGTCACCCTATTTTTGATTTGTAACAGAGCGCCCCTCTCTGCTATGGACACACACACACACACACACACACACACGCACACACACACATACACACACACACACACACACACGTTTCCTCCACAGGTGGGTACTACGATGGCATAGAAGAAAACAGAAAACTGTTCTAATTCAATCCATCTCAAGCCGGTCGGCCGAGCGGACAGCACGCTGGACTTGTGATCCTGTGGTTCTATGTTCGATCCCAGGCGCCGGCGAGAAACAATGCTCAGAGCTTCTTTCACCCTATGCCCCTGTTACCTAGCAGTAAAATAGGTACCTGGGTGTTAGTCAGCTGTCACGGGCTGCTTCCTGGGGTGTGGAGGCCTGGTCGAGGACCGGGCCGCGGGGACACTAAAAGCCCCGAAATCATCTCAAGATAACCTCAACGGGTCTCTCGAGCCAGACCGAGTACTGAACACCGCAGGTTAGCACAACAACCTGGACATTTTCCACAATGATCCAGGCACCCACTGTTGCTTACTGCGGTGTTCCTGGTCTGCAACATGCCCAGCAATACTTACCCTGGTCTGCAACATGCCCAGCAATACTTACCCTGGTCTGCAACATGCCCAGCAATACTTACCCTGGTCTGCAACATGCCCAGCAATACTTACCCTGGTCTGCAACATGCCCAGCAATACTTACCCTGGTCTGCAACATGCCCAGCAATACTTACCCTGGTCTGCAACATGCCCAGCAATACTTACCCTAGTCTGCAACATGCCCAGCAATACTTACCCTGGTCTGCAACATGCCCAGCAATACTTACCCTGGTCTGCAACATGCCCAGCAATACTTACCCTGGTCTGCAACATGCCCAGCAAATACTTACCCTGGTCTGCAACATGCCCAGCAAATACTTACCCTGGTCTGCAACATGCCCAGCAATACTTACCCTGGTCTGCAACATGCCCAGCAATACTTACCCTGGTCTGCAACATGCCCAGCAATACTTACCCTGGTCTGCAACATGCCCAGCAAATACTTACCCTGGTCTGCAACATGCCCAGCAATACTTACCCTGGTCTGCAACATGCCCAGCAATACTTACCCTGGTCTGCAACATGCCCAGCAATACTTACCCTGGTCTGCAACATGCCCAGCAATACTTACCCTGGTCTGCAACTCATCTTGCAATACTTTGCTTGCTATGCAACACCCTGGCCATCAACGCGTCCGCTGCTAGTGATTTTTTTCACATACAGAGATCTTCCTTTCGGCTCATCTTAAAACAAGATCAATTTCAGTTCTCTTTGTTTTTTTATCGGTCGGCATTCGATCCTCGATGGTTCTAGTTTATGGGCATGGTTCTTTCGCCGCGTCCTCATATCCCAGCTCCTTGTCCTCATATCTCAGCTCCTTGTCTTCATATCCCAGCTCCTTGTCCTCATATCC
>NC_091206.1:13494012-13511512 GCF_040958095.1 Procambarus clarkii | reverse complement strand
TGTCGAGCGTCGTACAATCCATCCAGAGATGGTAGAAGTATATATATATATATATATATATATATATATATATATATATATATATATATATATATATATATATATATATATATATATATATATATATATATATATATCTCGAAAGTTTAGACCACATGGTTCACATATATTACACTGTCGACCATGTCTTTGGCCACATTGGTAAAAATATATTACAAATTTACCGAGATTCTGACTTCACAGTACGAATACATTAGAGCTTCGAACAAGACAACTTTACCTCAGGCAGTCTGGTGATGTGAGAGTTCATAACCATTGTTCTAGTCATATATTCAATAGCGTTGTCCACCTTGTATAACTAAATATCCCTAACTGCCATATTTTAGGCCGTATGGTAGAAATATATATCCATTCCTACTGTGATTTTAGCTTCAAGTTCAAGTTCAAGTATGTTTATTGAGACAAGAAAAAAATACATCTCAAAGGGATAGAGTAGCTTAGGCTATTTCTACCCCCCTGTGATTTTAGCTAACATATAGAAATAGCTCAATATTTCTACCATGATTTTGGCCAATGATTAGATACAGATTTAGATTCCTAAAATGAGTATGGGCAATGGGTCGTATATATATATATATATTTGCATCCTTACTGTGGTTTTGCTCAAATAATTAGGTATTACTTTATGGGTACAATGGCTTGGTCTGCCCTGGATCTAGCCTCTTCATGGGGGGGACATAGACCCATCTTCTCAACTGCTTCTTACAATGGTTCCAGTTGCCTGTATCTATGCTTCTCATTTACAGGGGTCAAAGTGACGTACAATAGGCTACATGGAATACATGTTCTATACAAGAAAGGTAAGTGGAAAAGTGAGAAGAGAAGGATAGGAAAGGAAAGAAAATGGGTATATGAAGTGGAACAGTAGAAGTGGAAGGAAGGGGGAACGGAAATTGAGGAAAGTTGAAGGAAGGTTGTGGAAGGGAAAGTAAGAGATGGGTAAGAAATGGAACAGGGGTCGTCGTTTGGTATACACCGGCTGAGATGTGCCAAGTTTCAGAGATATAAGTACGAATATATCACACACACACACACACACACACACACACACACACACACACACACACACACACACACACACACACACACACACACACACACGCACACATACACACACACACACACACACACACAAATCTGCGAGGAGCACTTAAGCTGTAAAACAGATTTTGAGTCAAATTGCTTTTTTATGAGTACTTTTATGTGTTTTCGTCAGTCGTTTAATAAAGCTTATTTCCGTAGTGTTATGATGCGAGGTGCTATATATGAGGACTGTTATCTGAGGGTCTATTATATATATATATATATATATATATATATATATATATATATATATATATATATTATACATATATACGCATGTGTAAATGTCCTTATGTATTTCCACTGCCAATACTTATCAGTAATACTCCCTGAACGAGGGATCTCATCAAAGAGAACTAATTTAATTTTCCAAAAAAATATTATACAAAATGCCAGAATACAAGAGAGAGCATTTAATTTTTTTTAATTTCCTATTAATTTCTGATGCATTAGTTAGGAGAGATCGTGGTTTTTCAGGTCACTGTAGGTCACACAAGGTCATTGTTGGTCAGTTGAGGTAATTACATACCAGGTAAGGTCACCATAGGTCAAGTGAGGTTCCCATAAGTCACAGTAGGTCAGGTCACCGCCGGTCATGCATGGTAGGTTACAGGAGGTCGCTGCAGGTTATGATAGGTCAGGTGAGGTTATGAATGGTCAGGTCAGATGGTGACAGGTAAGGCTATAGAGCACCTTATATGAGGCCACGGTAGATCAGGTGCTCTAGAATCCCTAGAAGAACCTTAGTCTCCGTGGTGTAGTGGTAAGACACTCGCCTGGCGTTCCGCGAGCGCTATGTCATGGGTTCGTATCCTGGCCGGGGAGGATTGACTGGGCGCAATTCCTTAACTATAGCTTCTGTTTAACGCAACAGTAAAATGTGTACTTGGATGAAAAAACGATTCTTCGCGGCAGGGGATCGTATTCCAGGGACCATAGGATTAAGGACTTGCCCGAAACGCTACGCGTACTAGTGGCTGTACAAGAATGTAACAACTCTTGTATATATCTCAAAAAAAAAAAAAAAAAAAAAAAAAGATAGCTAACTAAGAGTCACAAGCACACGGCGTACAACGGCAAGGCTGACATTTCATTAGGTAAGCATCAATCAACCTGATTGACCTAATAGTCAAGCGGGCTAAGGTTGTCCCTCGTGTTCAGCTCCGGGGCTACGGAGAAAGCCAATGAAAACAGATATGTCTTTTGGAACCTATAGTATCTCATTGGATAAGCTCACCCCAATTCTCCATCATAATACTAAGGCTGAGGCCTCATTCCAAACAAAAGTACACTTACGTTTGCCCCCCAAAAAATATATTGAAATAACTGGCTGCTCCCGTGGTCACTCCACCACTTCTAGACTCTCCTGAACAGTCCCTTCACTGTCATTAGCAGATCACTCAGGCTGTCTAATAGACCCTTTACTGCCCTCAGCCAATCAGTCATGCTCTTCAATAGTCTCGCAATAATCATCGGTTACTTCGAAAGGCTCTCAAACTCTCCCTCCGCCACTTCAGGGCCAAAAGTGAGGCTCTCGGACAGTCCGTCCAACAAGTACTGACACATACGTACTCTCAGTCCATCCCTCTGACTCTCCAACACTCTCTCCCATTCGTCCAGTCCCCCTCTGGCTCAATGAGCCATAAGGTGGATGAACCACCATCCTCTTCCGGCGTTAACACGTAGACATAAACACGTCTAATTACAAGTCCTGATTCTACTGCATTCCTTTTCTCCAAGTAGAACTCTCCAGCATCTCAGTGACCCTTAATACCATCTCCCCCACTATCCTCTTCTCCTTCACCCATCAAATTATCAAATAAACACCATCCAATCACCTTAGGTATCTTTAACATAATCCCTCCATCACCATAATAAACCTCTTCCCCTCCCACGAAACCTTCTCCAAAACACTCTCAGCATAATATTAAAAGCTCTCCCATCATCTCACCAAGCACCTCCATCACACTTAAAATCTTCCTTCAACATTGTGAGTTCGTCTTGTAGGCAACGCAGTCCAGACCCCCAATCCAACACACTCGGGCAACCTGGTCGTAGAAACCGTAGGTCTGAGAGCTGACAATGTCTCTCGTAGTGGAGACCAGGTCGTTATTGGAAGTTATGATAGAGGGGATGGGAGGAAGGAAATTGGCAGAGAGGTGAGGAGAGGGAGGAAAAAGGATAGTAGCAATGGAAGTGAGAAGGAGAAAGAGTGTGGTAGTGTGGTAGTGAATATGAGCAGCATCCTCACTGTCTTGTGTGGCAAGGAATATAAGTTGCATCATGGTCCTGTGTGGCAGTGAATATGAGTAGCATCATAGTCCTGTGTGGCAGTGAATATGAGTAGCATCATAGTCCTGTGTGGCAGTGAATATGAACAGCATCTTGACTGTCCTGTGTGGAAGTGAATATGAGCAGCATCCTCACTGTCTTGTGTGGCAAGGAATATAAGTAGCATCATGGTCCTGTGTGGCAGTGAATATGAGCCTCAACCTCTTTGTCCCGTGTCTGTAAATTACTCAGATTTGACTAAACTTGTTTATAAATGTTGTCAAAAAAGTTTCCAAGATAACACATATCTTACGATCTGCTGATCAAGTTTACCACCTGCAGACGTGCGTAAAAAAATATGGCTGTGCCTTAGTTAAGATTTGACTTTATGAGCCATAATTGCCAAGTTTCAACGCACTTCCTGCTTCGCGGTTATTGTGTGAAGCGAAAAATTATTTACAAAAGAGAGAGCGAAGCCATTTTACCCATTGGACAGACCGCCTTGCTCGTTAATACAGCGTGGATCATTCGTTAATACAGCGTGGATCATTCGTTAATACAGCGTGGATCATTCGTTAACGCAGTGGCTTGTTCGTTAACAGTGTGGCTCTCGCATTATCACTTGCTGCTATCTTTACAAACATTCTATCACCACCTATCGTTCCTTTTAGTTGGTGCAAAATACCACTACTTATTATTGTTTTAGAGTTAAGGAAGACTTTCTCGACGGCAAATCTGTAAAACTTCTCTCGAAACAAATATGCTCACATACACAAATACAAACACACACACATACACTAAAAAGAAAAAAAAGACCCATAATACAAGTTCTAAAATATGTTTTTGGAATATGTTGCGAAAGGATGGTGTATTGTGGTGGATGTTCTCAAGGAAGATGTTGTTCATTTTCTCATCTTGATATGAGAAAATCTCATCTTTACTAAATATCTTGTATTACGTGAGGCGGGAGTTGAAATCATGCGCGCGCACACACACATACTCACACACGCACACATATACACATTATATATGTATATATATATATATATATATATATATATATTATATATATATATATATATATATATATATATATATATATATATATATATATATATATATATATATATATATATATATATATATATCATTCTTTAGAGTATTTTAAAACATAACATTTTGCCATCAATTCCTTATTCATAATTTAATTAACGTTACCTGTAGGCCTAGACACCTTGAACCCAGACACATACTAGTTTATAGTTATATTGTTAAATTGAATATCAATTTTCTCATAATAGTGATGACGTTGATAATGATGATGGTGATGACGTCACGAGTTAGAGTTCACGTGATATATATATATATATATATATATATATATATATATATATATATATATATATATATATATATTATATATATATATATATATATATATATATATATATATATATATATATATATATTTATATATATTATATATATATATATATATATATATATATATATATATATAATATTATTTATTATATATATAATTATATTAATATAATTATATATATACATAAATATATAATAGATAACTTATAGCCTAAAACCCTGAATTCACTCCATAGGCGATATTCCAAACGGTATTTACATATAAGTGTACTATATATATATATATATATTTTTATTTTTTTGCTTTGTTTTTTTCTTACACTCGAACAAGACATGAAAGATTACTCAGTGTTTATGTACATCAACTTGTAATTACCATTATCAATAACATCCGGATGTTCATTCTACCAAAAACTTGAACAAAATAAATCCTGGGTGTGTTAGTTAGCGACAAATACGTTGCAGAGTTGATGTTTTTTTTTTGCGGAGATGTGACCACTGGTTTCCTATACACGTTCATTCATTATATATTAGTATTTACACACACAGTTCCATTAATTACACGGTTCCTAGAGACGGAACATTGATCTCGTGTCAGCAGCTGCTGCAGCTGGTTCTGGCCCCAGCCGTCTATGCATGTACAGCTGTTCCTGCTGCAGCTGGTACGTTTGCTCCACATCTAGCTTCCTCTACTAAAGCTGCTGCTGCTGCTGCTGCTGCTGCTGTTACACGACAGAAGAGACCCGCCCAACCCTGTGCCAGGTGACCTACAAGAGAAGCAGCAGTGATAAAGAGAAGGCAGCAGCCATCAGCTGCGATGCCCTTCCTCCATGTCGCCGGGCCGACCCATACAGCTTCTGGGAAGGAGCTGCCGTCTTAAAGCCTGGCAGAGCGAGGTACTCCTCCGTCGTCCTGCGGGAGACACACAGAGAGACGGGGAGGTGAGTCTAATTGACACAGGAGTTTCTCTTAATCAGCTACACAGGGTTGAGGTTATTCAAAACGATGCAAAGCGAGTCATAACAGGAGCTCCCAAATGGACTAAAATACTGAACCTAAGACTAGAAACCAAGCTAACATTGATTGAAATAAGGGTAAAAGGGATTGATTGCTGCGTTATTTGGGAAATGTTTATTTACGTTCTATTCTTTTGAATGGGATGTTGTTGTTATAGATTCAGCTACTCGGATCAAGTTTCAAGTAGCACGGGCTATGGTGAGCCCGTAACTTACCTAGCACAGGAGAGGTGCTAATTGGAGCCCATTTGTTATGCCAGTTGTTTTCAGTATGATATCTGGGAGGAGTTTACATGTAATACCATCTTAGAGTCTGCTTGTGATAGCGTGATAGTCTAAGTGTCATAGAATGGTAGAGTTTTTTCCTGTGAGTTAAGTGAGAGTTCACTTGCGTTAGCAAGGTGTGGTAAGGTTCTATTGTGGTAGAGCGCTATTCCAGTGGAGCTTCATTGTAATAAAGATCTCCACTGGCAGAGCTCTCTTGTGGTAGTGTGGTAGGGGCTCTCCTGTGGTAGTGTGGCAGAGCTCTCTTGTGGTAGTGTGACAGAGCTCTCCTGTGGTAGTGTGACAGAGCTCCCCTGTGGTAGTGTAACAGAGCTCTCTTGTGGTAGTGTGACAGAGCTCCCCTGTGGTAGTGTAACAGAGCTCTCTTGTGGTAGTGTGGACAGAGCTCCCCTGTGGTAGTGTGGTTATATACTCACTTGTGGTACACATCCGGCACGGTGGCGACGCAAGTGAGGGTGGCCTGACCCCCAGGGCTGAAGTGGGTGGACCTGAGCACCAGGGTGAGTTGTGAGGTCTGGGTGAGCCCTCCCCTCAGCCCGTCCAGCACGCTGTGCCCGAGCCCCAGCCCAGAGCTCCGCAACCTGGCCTCTGGCATCACTATTCGGGTGTGCTGGGCTGAGATCTGCCGGAAAAGGGATCGGTGTTTATTCGCTTAGTGTGATGAGTTGGTGGTGGAGTGGGTGGTGGAGTGGGAAGATGGGGGAGACGGAGGAGTGGTGGAGAGGGGTGGTGGTGGAAACAGAGAGGGGTGGAGAGGGAGGGTAATGAAGGGGAAGTACCTAAAGAGAAAATTAAACAGAAATGGTAAATTTTGTGGATACGAATAATTAAGGGAAGGTAAGTGCTTAAGAAGAGAAAGGGAGGTGGTAGAGGGACATGACTGAAGTGAAAGAGGAAGAGTCTCAGGAGGAGGAAGAGAAAGAGGAGGAGAGAGAGAGAGAGAGAGAGAGGAGCCATACAATCAGGAGTCATCATATGGAGTAACACACAGCTTCATGAAACAAAGACGGAATATGTTTTCTATAAAACAAAATTCATTAATTCCTGAAATTTGTCGTTTTAATATTTCTTCTCAAACAAATATTCGTCCTCTTAAACTTCTCAAATAAATGACGTTGACTGAAAAGTTAGACCACTTAGAGTACACAGCAAACTACATCAACAATTTCAAACAATAAAATATACTAGAGAGAAACCTTAATCAAATTCAAGAAAAAATAATTATAGTCATTACCCAATAGTAAAAGATCATTGTCTAAATAACATTTATAATCATCTAAGAGATTTAAGCATGGTAAACTCAATTAAAAAAATAGTCTTTTAATTCAACAAAAATGTATCCAGGTTCCCCGAGAGGAAGAGAAAGGAAGCAGGAACCGCAGATGAGGGCAGGAAGTACTCGAGGCCAGGCAATAAGAGTCAGCCAGCCTGAGCCAGGCTGGAAACCCGAGGCTTTGCTCAAGAAGAGTTGAAAATTACTTCGGGATAACTTTGTAAATTTATTTCATGGATTTTCCCGCTGGTAGTATTTTCATTACAGCCCTCTGAAAGGTCAGCACCTGCCAGGCCTCAATGACTTTCACGGACAGCTTACTTAACAACTTTTACATTACATATATATATATATATATATATATATATATATATATATATATATATAACTCACCCTGACATCCTTTGATTCGGTACAGCGAAGTGTCCCCTAGACAGCCCTGTTCCTAATCCTTCTAATCTGCATTTCCCTAATCCTCTCATTCTTTCCAGCGGGCAGCAGTGAATTACCCTCGCTTCAAATGAACAAATCCACAATGGCCGTGACGAGGATTCGAACCCTCGCTTCACCTCTCGCGGAATAGTGTTGTGTGCTTTGCTAAATACACAGTAATCATCCAATTGGTTCAGTCGTTCAGAAGGCGGTGGCACGCGCACCTCGCCTCACAGTCCTGCTCTAATTGCCTTATGAGAACCGACTGCTTGGCGCGATTACCGGTTGGGTAGTTATGTCGTTATCTGTTCAAGCAGGGTAGACGCGGTGCCACCAACACTACTCTTGAACACTACTACAGGAACAAAATATTGCGAAACGGGATTCATCAAAACAGTGATTTGAGACAAGGTATTACAAGCTGTGGTGGGAGGCCAGATGCTACCAGCAGTGCCTAGCTAACAGTGCTTATCTAACAGTGAATACGGGGAAGTAAGCTCCTGCTGTTTATTCCCTTCTTACTAGTTATACGGGAATAGCTCGTATATATATATATATATATATATATATATATATATATATATATATATATATATATATATATATATATATATATATATATATATACGGGCTATTCCTGCCCGTGTCACCTCTTGGATGGCTTAATCTTCATCAATCAGCCTGCTAGCCTTCCTGAACCAACAGTGCTGAGAGGCAGGATACTTCAACAGTAAATCAATCACTATTTTTAGTCAGTGATAATAGGGGCAAGGAGAATGATAAGCTGTTCTTTTAATCCTTCTCATTTGCGATGTCCTTCTAGTCCTCCTTACCTCTATCTTTGAAGTGTTCTGCTGCAGCTGTTTCGCCCTCTGTGGTGCAGCAATCCCTCCCTCTACCTTTAAAGTATTCTTTCTGCTTCCTTTCTCCTTTACCCTTGGGGGGTGTTACTTCCCCCAAATCCCTTTCTTTTCATGTTTGCTTAATTCTCATTCGTTCCTGTCATTGCCTTTGAAACCTTTCCCTCAGAGGATATTCTTCCCCTTTGAAATCCTTTCCATCTGAGAATATCTTTCCCTCTCCAATTCTCTTTTTATTCCTATGAGATCCTCCATTTCTCTTAGGCCCTTATATTCTCTTTGTATCTCTGTATTGTACTTATCTCTTCTCCTGTCTCTTCTGTGATTCTTTCTCCTCCCTTGTCTCAGTTCCCGTACAATTTACCCATTCACTTTCTTCCTTATGACATTTTTCTTCTTCCTTTATTAATCCTATTTGAGGTACAA
Source organism: Procambarus clarkii (assembly GCF_040958095.1). Lineage (NCBI taxonomy): Eukaryota > Metazoa > Arthropoda > Malacostraca > Decapoda > Cambaridae > Procambarus > Procambarus clarkii. The sequence goes on along the minus strand of NC_091206.1, from coordinate 13,502,423 downwards.
CTATATTCTTGCATAATTCCCTGTGGGGTTCTGATTTCCTGTCTGATATCCTACTATTCTAACCCTGATTCCTTCTTGGGTTCATTCTCCCCTTTTCCTTGATTCGGGGGACGAGAGGAGAGGAGAAGGGGACTCACCCTGACATCGTTGGTTTCCCAGGAGGGGAACTCTGTCACCGGTGATGTCCCAAGAAGAAGGGGAACACCTTGTTAAAGGAAAATAAATAAGTTGATGTCCCAGGAGGAGAAGGAGGAGCGAACTTACCTAGTTGGCGCTCCAGAAAGAGAGGGGGATCACCTTGTCACAGTTAATGTCCCAAGAGGAGGAAGAGGGAACTCACCTTGTCACCGTTGATGTACCAGTCTAGTTGGGAGGGAGGTCTGGCGAGGGGAGAGGTGCAGTTGGCCTCCAGCACCTCCCCGGGCGACCACTGGAGTCGATTGAGCGTCAGTACTGGAGGTTGAGTTGGTACATCTGGAGCGGAAGAAACAAAAATATATTTTAACATGTTTCTCATCATTTACATTGTTATACATATGTCTCTCACAAGTCAAGCCTGGCTCCAGGGCGGGTTTTGGGAGCAGAAGAACTCCCATAACCCCATCCAGGTATAATCCAGGTACTATCTGTTGCAAGCAAGAATTGCACTTTGTTGCAGACAAGAATTGCTTTCTCTGTTGCTAGCCAGAATTATACTCTCTCTGCTCAGTTACATGTAGTAACAGCGGGTCTTGCCCTCACATGGATAACAAAAACAGTATTACAATTCACTGAATACCATTTTATCTTATAATTCAGTCATTATCAATTGTGTCAATAGCTAAAGCTGCTGAATGTTTCATCAGCTAAGCTTTTGCCAAAACATGTCATAATTATGTATATTCCTTCAATGAGTGAGCCTTCGCAGATATGCATATTTTCCTGATTGATCTTGCTGCAGCATCCTTGTCAATCTACCTCAATTATTGAACGCTGATTAAATATCAGATTATTGCATGTCTACCATCATGAAAGCATGGTATATTAGTTGCAGTTTGAAGGGTTTACAAAATTCGAGGAGTCCCTTAATCACACTTTCCTGGGTGTAGAGTATGTTGGATGTACACTGTGCTGCGTTTAAACTGTCTTGGGTGTGCACTATCCTGGATGTACACTGTCTTGGGTGTACACTATCCTATGAGTAATCTTGCTTGCTTATTGAGGTGGATTTTGTCGTTGGGTTTCGTGTATATAAATACATTTTTTTGTTGTTGTTGATAATGTTACGTTTTATTTTTAATATTTTAAGTATATGGAGCTGGTGAGAGAGAGAGAGAGAGAGAGAGAGAGAGAGAGAGAGAGAGAGAGAGAGAATGTGAGCAGAAATCTCCTATATTGGGCAGGTATTGTCGGACTTGTCAATATGTTTCTATAGGCAACACAATGCCAGGAAGACAATCTGAGAGGCCTCTATTCCTTCACTTCCCTTCACATATCTATTACCCTCAGTACATGAAACAAAGTCTAGAGAAGCATCACCCGCGGGGCAGTAGCAGCGCTCACGCTGGAGGCTGCTGCATGGTGATATTATTCTGAGTGCGGCGTGAAACTGAGTGCGAACACACACTTTCTTAGTCAGATGTCAATACAGCAGTTCTCATGGGGAATTTGTTCGCTCGTCGAATATTAGTCCCTGACTGGCCATCTTGCTTCCCTCCTATCTTCCACTTCTCTACCTCCCTCCCCCCGTTCTCTCTTCCTTCCCTCTTCCTTCCCTCCCACCAACACTTTCGCTGTAGACTGTCAATTGATCCTCGTACACAAATGTTAACTCAGTTTCAGTTCTTCGAGAATATGTTTATAACTTATATGGTTGAGATTATTTTATAAGCAAAACTGCCCTAGTTTTTCCCATTTCATTTATGGCGTCCTAGGTATGGAATCCTGGTATGGCGTCTTATGTATAACGTCCTGTGTATTGCATCCTGGTATGGCGTCTTATGTATGGCGTCCTATGTATGACGTCCTATGTATGGCGTCCTATGTATGGCGTCCTATGTATGGCGTCCTATGTATAGCGTCCTATGTATGGCGTCCTATGCGTATCCTATAGTGAACAAAGATGGAACAAAGACAATAAACAGAAAGTAAGGTTGTGGGAATCTGCTATTCGAATTACTGCCTGAGAGTAACAGTATAGTGGTCTTGTAAGCCATTCTTGTCGCCGTATGTAAATTGTCCAAAGTAAATTGGTAAATTTACGTAAATTAAATTTAAAGTAAAAGTAAATTGTACACAAAATTAACATAAAAATGAAACAAATCCAATTCTCTCATCTCACTTCCGTAAACAAAAATCTAGAGTTAAACTCTATCAAAGAATTTCAGAACTCATTTCGTCACGAATTACCTCCCATGTGAGACAAAACTGGATTTAATTAAACACGACGAAAAAGATAACATCCTGCCCTTGACAGAGCTTTATACTTTTTCATATCTACGTGCTTCAATCGTGAAATAAATGAATATTATAACCATTTTCATACAATAAGGAAATAAATAGAAGAATATAGAGGCAATTTAATTGTATGAAGCAGCTGGGAGAGCCTGAAGGCGTACAGACAAAAATGAAATCAGCTGAAAAATATTGCGCGAAAAGTTCAGGTTGTGCATGATGGCTTTGGTGAATGGCTCGCGGGTTTGTAAAATATTTTTATCATTCATTTAGTGATATATTTGTGTAAATCAAACGTATAGTACATATATATTTCCACAATTCATTATTTTTTCTATTTATGAACTACTTAGTGTATTGTTTCATTGGGAATGAGTGTTTTTAAATGTTTACAATCTATATGAAAGAGAATAGTTTGGGTGTTTCCATGGGTGTGAAACCAGAATGTGACATGTTCTGGCGAACCTGTCATTGACACAGTGAACCTGTCATTGACACAGTGAACCTGTCAATGACACAGTGAACATGTCATTGACACAGTGAACCTGTCAATGACACAGTGAACCTGTCATTGACACAGTAAACCTGTCAATGACACAGTGAACATGTTATTGACACAGTGAACCTGTCAATGACACAGTGAACCTGTCATTGACACAGTGAACCTGTCAATGACACAGTGAACATGTTATTGACACAGTGAACCTGTCAATGACACAGTGTTTGGTTTAGCTGAAATCATTATATTATAATAATAATTGCTTGTGTCGTGGGACAGGCAGCCAGTGTATATATATATATACAGGTTACACTTTCACGGAGGTCTCCCCGAAGGTCGAACCACTGACCTTCCCCACGACCCATCCCCACAGCAAGGTGGCTGAGTCCTGGGTACCTCTCTACTTCTAGGTGAACCGGCGTATTAAGTGATAGGAAACGCGTCCAACCATTTCAGCCCCGTCGGGGATTCGAACCCAAAATTCTCGATTGTGATTCGGGAACGAACCTGACTGTACGAACACCGAGATGTCGATAGCAATATTTATATGTGAGGGCCAATGTTCTCAAGGTTTACCCCAAGGGGTATATACACGCCAACAGGTGTAAACCTCACTTCTTGCTGTAGGACTAAAGAGTTTACTTCACTCCTGTACTATGTTTAGAGGTAGTGAATACTTGCTGGTTCGTCAGTAAGCTGCTTGTGGTGGCCATAATTACTGTCCCAGAGACTGATAGTCTATTAGTCCACTACCAATGGTTCCCCAGCTGTCCCCATGCAAAGGAAGACACAGAACAGGAAGTCCAGTCAGCGACAGCCTCGCGCTGGGAGTACCATCGTTTTGATAACTTTCCAGCTGTACAATACTTGATTGTTTTAAAGGAGAGATAGAAAGTGAGGCATAGAGAGAGAGAGGGAGATAGAGGGGTTTGGGGGGATGGGGCGAGGAAGAGCTTGCTCTTCATGTCGTTTACTTTTGGTCGAGAACATCAAAGAGATAAGATATAGCATGTGACGAGCGTTCAATCCTGAACCAACAGCATTTCGTGGGGTTTCATGGTGGTGGTCGCGGGTGTGGTGGTGGGGCCGTGGCGGTGGTAATGATGGTGATGGTGGTTGTAGTGAAAATGGTGGTGATGGAGGCAGTGGTTGTTGGCCGTGGTGCAGGTGGCGGCGGTGTTAATGGAAGTTGTGGTGGAAATAGAGGCACCGCCTGTCAGAGGTCAGTAGAAGACCTCCACCACCAGCACCAACATTCACTACCTCCACCACCATCCCCACCTCCACCACCAGCACCTCCATCCTCCAAGGCGTTGCGCCAACATTCCAGCAATTCTCAGCCGGTCAGTGGCATTTCCGACACCTGCAAGAGGATAATTACCAAAGGAGAAGACGAAAGGGTAGAGCAGGCTTAGAGGTAGGAGACGAAAGCTTGGAGGTAGGAGACAGGAGGCTGGAGACAGAATACGAACCGATCAAACGAATTGAAACAATGCTAACTAGAATGACCACAAGCGCCACATATTTTGTTAATGATAATGCCCCGTAGAAAAAAAGGCAGAGGAGTAGCTATGCTCAGTAGGAGGAATGTTAACTGGCAGCATGAAGTTATGGAGGCATGAACTGGAGGCAGCTGGTTGCTGTGACTGCCACACACGGTGGAGGAAGAGTGGCTATTACCCCTCCATGTACAACCCTCCACACAAATAACAACAGACCCAGACACAAGTTTGTTGACACAATACCAATATGGACAAGGAAGAATAGACTTGGAAGAGATGAACCCATAGAGGAGCTGTGTGTAGGAGTTGTTACTCGAATTTGCCCAACACAACAAGGTAAATAGACCTCGGTAAAAATACACACACTTCCCTATCACAATCCCTATCGTTCATACCGTTCCAGGTGATGACGATAGTTGATAAGATAAAGGCTATAGGGCACTGGTGGCGAACCTTCTACAAAATTATCTGGTGCGCCCATGAGTCCCTATCAAGCCGGGCCGTTGAAGGAGAATGCCCTTTTCATTTCATTTCTTTATTATGCACCCCATACCCATTCCGTGGGCGGTGGTGGAATGGGTTACAGAAGCACATAATGGGTTCGGGAACTGAATCCCATAGTTGGTTTAGCTACGCAAGTGACCGTCTTGTGAACCTAGTTACACAATTGTTAGTATTACATACACATGTACATATATATGCATGCATGTACACAAATATATTTACATATCAATAATCTTTTTATATCACAAGTGATTCAACAAAAGGCTCACAACAGTGTTTGTATTCGGCCTTTTACATCAATGGTGAATCTCACAGTGTTGCTCCACACCCACCCTAATGGGTGGCAGTTTTACCCTCTGTTGTAGGTACATATTGCACCTATAACACAGCACATCCACTGCAACACAGAATACCCAGTACAACACAGCACACCCACAGCAACACAGCACACCCACAACAACACACCACACCCACAGCAACACACCACACCCACAGCAACACACCACACCCAGTACAACACAGCACACCCACAGCAACACACCACACCCACAGCAACACACCACACCCAGTACAACACAGCACACCCACAGCAACACAGGTCGAGGCGATGATGGCTTGGGTTCCCGTGTTGGTTTAAGTAATGACTGTGCTGGCTGGCCCCTTTCCCGTGTGTACCCTGAGTGAGGGGTCAAGAGTGGAAAGATATGTGCATGTGTGAACGTGTGTAATCACATATATTTGCATACGAGGTTTGCGTTTCAACTCTTGAGAAGCGCCTCTCAACCTTGAATCGAGATTTTATTTTCAATCTCTTTGGCTTATATATATATATATATATATATATATATATATATATATATATATATATATATATATATATATATATATATATATATATATATATATATATATATATATATATATATATATATATATATATATAAGGGAAAGGGGGCACCATTCTGGCCGGAAAAGAGGACCAATAGCTTCGGAGAAAATCACACAAGTGAATTATAAATACCTTTAACAGACATTTTAATTTAGATATTTAGAAGGGATACCCGGCTGTACCCGGGTCTCTTCTTTTTTTCCACCTATCCCCCCTCCTCCCAACTCTTCGTCATATCTCCCTCTCGAGTCTTCTGTCTCCATCCCATTAGTCCGCCCTATCCTTCCTCCCCTCGTCCTCTTCTTCCCCTTCTCATTCATCCCCCTCTCCCCCCTCCTCTCAAAAATTATATTATTAAGAAGTTAAAACAATCTAAGAAATTATATTATTATGACATTAACACGTTTACCACACGATATATTTCACACTTGATTCCTTCACTTGCCTCCGTGAAAATGGTGTGAGGAGTTCTTTAGTATTGCTAATGTTTCTTAAAGCATTTAACTTCGGCCTATGGCGACCTACCTATGTCTGCCCCGTGCCCCAGAATATTCCCCCTGCAAATCTTAGTGAGGCTAGCCCTAAGTGTCCGCCCTCCAACATAAGCCAAACCTTCCAATTAACCTCTCTTGTTTGTGAGGAAACTAATCGCTCGATTTCCATCCAAACTAACAAAAGAATTAACCATATTTGTTACATGGAATGGAAGAGGTCTTGTGATGCGAGCACAGTACCTTCCAATCCAACCTTATGCTCAAACATACAGAAAATATCACTGAAACGAGAGTTGAAGTTGACAGGAGAGAACTTTAAAAGTTTCTGCTGGAGTTACCAGAGCAGCCTGGCGGTGATGGCAGCGGCCTTGTGGGTTACAAAGACGGTGTCATAGACCGGACACTCACCAAGGACGGCTGGCTCTAGGCTAACCGGCATTGGAGAAAATTTATTGAAATCCTTTTTGGGTAATCATTGTGGGGACTACCTTGGTATGTGGGGGACCACCTGGGTATGTGGGGGACCACCTGGGTATGTGGGTACCACCTGGGTATGTGGGTACCACCTGGGTATGTGGGGAACCACCTGGGTATGTCGGGGACCACCTGGGTATGTGGGTACCACGTGGGTATGTGGGGACAACCTGGGTATGTCGGGGACCACCTGGGTGTGTCGGGGACCACCTGGGTATGTAGGGGACCACCTGGGTATGTGGGGACCACCTGGGTATGTAGGGGACCACCTGGGAATGTAGGGGACCACCTGGGTATGTGGGGACCACCTGGGTATGTAGGGGACCACCTGGGTATGTAGGGGACCACCTGGGTATGTAGGGGACCACCTGGGTGTGTCGGGGACCACCTGGGTATGTAGGGGACCACCTGGGTATGTGGGGACCACCTGGGTATGTGGGGCACTACAGTAATTTGTTTGGGCTACCACAGTATTTGGAAGCTACGCTGGAATGTAGGGATTACCATTGCATATACGAACGATCTCGATATATATGGGGGGATTTATCATGGTATAAGGTATAGGGGGGGATTTATCATGGTATAAGGTATATGAGGGGGGATCTATCATGGTATAAGGTATATGAGGGGGGGATCTATCATGGTATAAGGTATATGAGGGGGGATCTATCATGGTATAAGGTATATGAGGGGGGATCTATCATGGTATAAGGTATATGAGGGGGTGATCTATCATGGTATAAGGCATAGCGATGTCTCCAATATTGGCTGTTTTTCATATCGTTTCCCTTTCTATCCTGATCTTCGTCCTTCCTCCCGTCCTGACCGCCGCACCGTCAACACCGTCAACACCGTCAACACCGTCAACACCGTCAACTCCGTCAACACCGTCCGTGTAGTGTGGTTGCGTCAGGCGACATACAGTGAGACAGTGTGTTTTACAGTCCTGTTTCTGGGGTCCAGTGATGAACCGGACCGCTCGTCGCCGCTGCCAGCAGGCGCCGCCCATCACAACGTAATTACAAAGCCATCAGTCACCGGCACTGTGTCTTCAGCGTCCCGGCGTTGGCACCGTCGTAGGTGCCACCGTGCCACCACCACCAACACCTTTACCGGAATCACCACCTCGGTGGTGGTTCGGCCGAGCGGACAGCACGCTGGACTTGTGATCCTGTGGTCCCGGGTTCGATCCCGGGCGCCGGCGAGAAACAATGGGCAGAGTTTCTTTCACCCTATGCCCCTGTTACCTAGCAGTAAAATAGGTACCTGGGTGTTAGTCAGCTGTAACGGGCTGCTTCCTGGGGGTGGAGGCCTGGTCGAGGACCGGGCCGCGGGGACACTAAAGCCCCGAAATCATCTCAAGATAACCTCAAGATAACCTCACTACCATCAGGTCCTCGCCAAAGCTGCCCTCTCGCCATCATCAACACCGCTCCAAGTTCCACACTCCCACAACATTAGAGAAGAATCGGAAGGGATATGAGGACGACATACAAGATACTGAGGGGGAATAGAAAAGGTGCATATTCACAGGCTCTTAAAATTTCGAGAGATTAGGACAAGAAGTCACCGTTGGAAAATTTAAATGCAAATGAAGTCAAATATTTTAGAAATAT
>NC_091206.1:13396512-13491512 GCF_040958095.1 Procambarus clarkii | reverse complement strand
TAAAAGTGGAAGAGTAATAATTATGATAGAGATTTATTGGGCTGTTACTGGTAGCAGTAGTGGTGGTGAATGAGAAAAGAAAAAGCTTAGATGAAGAGGCGGTGGTGCAGGTAGTGGTATAGGAGATTGTGGTGAGGTCCGAAAGAGGAGGGTTATTAAGGCCACCACAATTGCTTACTGGCCAACCAGAAATATAATTCCAATATATATACACCGAGAAGCAGGATATATATATATATATATATATATATATATATATATATATATATATATATATATATATATATATATATATATATAACTGAAAACTCACACCCCAGAAGTGACTCGAACCCATACTCCCAGAAGCAACGCAACTGGTATGTACAAGACGCCTTAATCCACTTGACCATCACGACCGGACATAATGAGGTGATAGCCGAGGCTATTTGAACCACCCCACCGCCGGCACTCGGATAGTTATCTTGGGCATAGCATTTTACCAAATCACCTCATTCTTTGGGGCACACGTGAGGAACACAAATGCGAACAAGCCTGAATGGTCCCCAGGACAATATGCAACTGAAAACTCACACCCCAGAAGTGACTCGAACCCATACTCCCAGAAGCAACGCAACTGGTATGTACAAGACGCCTTTCAGTTGCATATTGTCCTGGGGACCGTTCAGGCTTGTTCGCATTTGTGTTCCTCACGTGTGCCCCAAAGAATGAGGTGATTTGGTAAAATGCTATGCCCAAGATAACTATCCGAGTGCCGGCGGTGGGGTGGTTCAAATAGCCTCGGCTATCACCTCATTATGTCCGGTCGTGATGGTCAAGTGGATTAAGGCGTCTTGTACATACCAGTTGCGTTGCTTCTGGGAGTATGGGTTCGAGTCACTTCTGGGGTGTGAGTTTTCAGTTGCATATTGTCCTGGGGACCATTCAGGCTTGTTCGCATATATATATATATATATATATATATATATATATATATATATATATATATATATATATATATATATATATCGGGTCCTTGGAGGAGAGTAAATCACCGTGGACGTGGGAGACTTAAAGAGAAAATAGTTGAGGATATGAAAGCCGTGGGCAACAAATGGCTGCGGCGGCAGGAGCCCGGCCCACCAAATGTCCCAGCAAAGTTTGGACACTGAGAGGCACATTCACCCCCTTCCCCTTCCCCCTCCCCCCTTCCATCTCCTCTCTCATCACCGCTTACAACGAGACACATCTCATCCTCCCTTGGCCTCCCACCTCTCTCTCTCTCTCTCTCTCTCTCTCTCTCTCTCTCTCTCTCTCTCTCTCTCTCTCTCTCTCTCTCTCTCTCTCTCTCTCTCTCTCTCTCTCTCTCTCTTTCTCTCTCTCTCTCTCTCTCTCTGTCTCTCTCTCTCTCTCTCTCTCTCTCTCTCTCTCTCTCTCTCTCTCTCTCTCTCTCTCTCTCTCTCTCTCTCTCTCTCTCTCTCTCTCTCTCTCTCTTATTCCTGTGTTGCACCTAATTCCTCCTTCATCACCTTAACGCCATGTTGTGCCTCCTCTTTCATCTCTCATCCCTCAATTCCCTTTCTATACACCTTGCCTCCTCTCTCCTCTCAACTTTTGCACCTCCCTCTCACCTCTATCTCCTTTCCCCACGTCTCCATTTCTCACATAACCCCTTCCCTTAATCCCTATATACCCCCCACCTTCCCTCCTGTGGCCCACACGTTGCAGTAATGGCGCTCCTGTCACGGGTTGTGTCTGCAGACCCAAGTTTCCTCCCATGATCTCTGGCGTGGCCCTTCTCCCTGTGGTACCTGATTGTGGTCTCTGTTGTGGGGTTTTTGTTTAACTTCTGACTCCCTAACATAGGGAACTATAACTAGCCACTGGTAAACTGTTGTTTTCTTCTTGGGGGGTAGTGGACTGTATCTATTCTGTGTTCCCTAATTGGCTCAGTTTTCAGAGTGATCCAACAAAAATTGGGCTGCATTAACCTGTTGAAATGGAAAAATTTCCACTTACCACATGGTAAAAAGTAATATGTATAATGCAGCAGCACTGATACTGTTACAAATTATTTTAGCCCATCCTTTTAATCTGGTATCTTGCCACATATGAATTATTATAAACAATGGCAAGATTATTTAATAATATGATTTTATCTATTGCAAATGTATACATTAATTTATTTTTAAGCAATTGCAATATATCAATATTAGTTGGATATTGATTAACCTAGTTAGTATAATTTATTTTAGCAGCAAGTAATTTATTTCCTGAGGTGAGCTCGTAAGCTCATGGTTGTAAATGCACTTGCAATATTAATGGGGGTTAGTGGCACAAAGAATTGGATCCAAATACTATTGTTACAACTCCACCAACTGCCTTTATTTTAGTAAGATGAAGGTACGGAGTTCTTATCTTATGGTACTAAGATTTTAGCCCTCTTGTAGGGCTAAAACATTATATGCTTGTAATGTTGTTCACTATTATGTTAAGGTGGAGCTAGTGGACACCGTTGGCTTCTGGCTTTAGGCATTATTCACACTCCACTCACAGTTTATATTAAGACACCCTTAAAACACTTTAGTGTCATGCTGTTGTGGCAGATGTTGATGTTGTTGTTAGAGATTCGTTACCTAGAACAAAGTTCCAAGTAGCACGGGCTATGGTAAGCCCGCAGTGGAGTTATCTTTGTGGCAGAGTATTGTTTACTATGTGTGTGTGTGAGGGAGGAAAGGGGCACAGCTGTGGCATCACTGTCCTGGGTCCTCACTGTGTGAGGGAGGGAAGGCGATGCTGCTGTGGCATTGCTGTCCTCTAACTCCTTACTGTGGCAAGACACACTTATAACACTTAAACAGAGTGTCTTGCTTGTTTTGCGCATTGTATGTGTAGTTGACATCACCATTCACGTTCACGGTTGTTAAATGGCAGCAATTAAGCAGCTTGAACTTCCTGGAGTATGTTGTAGTTGTTGATTTAGGGGCGACGACGATCTTGATATCCATGATATCAATCGATATCATCGGTGGATATCAATCTACCATGATATCCTTATGGTGGAAGGAGCAATGTTTACACTGTCGGACAGCGTCTGGACACTGACTGCAATCCACCCCAAGGTGGGCATAGGTTGCCCTCCTCTTTTTAATGATCCATTTATACAAACGTTAACCAAATGAATTTGGCTAAACAATTCTTTATAAAGTATATGCATTTATTTTGGAGTATTACCATGATATGCTTATAGCTGATGGATGTAATTACATATCCTGATATGGATTCATTTATGGAAGCCTTCCCGGGATGTGTAGATCACAAAATGGTCGTAATATGCTGACTTGACACTCTTTGACTCGAGAGAACTTGGCTTGTTATATACATAGCCATGCCTGGCCCATGTGCTTTCATAGACCATTACTAAGACATGTTATGCTATAATGTTAGTGGAAAATTTTCCCCAACTGTGGTCCCTGGCTCCTGACTCTGTGGCCTCCCCCCGGGCTCATGTTCCTGTATTCCCTGGGGCCCTATAGTCCGTGTTGGGTGTACCCCGTGTCACTGTGGTTCTCAGACCGTGTCTGTGTAGTGCGAGGCTGGTGGACGGCGGACACGGGGTATGGTGGCTGGTGGTGGTGGCTGGTGGTGGTGGTTGGTGGTGGTGGTGGTGGTGAAATTAACAAGTGTCGTTGTGGTTATTGTCATTTATCTCGTCTCTGCTTGATACATGTGTTCCCACCAGTGACAGAGAGAGAGAGAGAGAGAGAGAGAGAGAGAGAGAGAGAGAGAGAGAGAGAGAGAGAGAGAGAGAGAGAGAGAGAGAAGTAGTTTATGATATATAAACGATAATATTCATATGTTAGAATACGCTATATCTATATGACTAGATTTATTTGTTACTATGTATGTCTTTCCAAAGTTGGACGCCAGAAGTTGAGCCTCACTCAACTTTGCATGATGACTGATGGTTGGTAGGGAACTGTCATAGGCAGATCGGAATTATTAGCCCCATTGCCCACCTTTATGTGAGGGTCGGCACCTAATTCGACCATCATAAATTCTAATTTTGTTTGTTTTTGTCGAGAAATTTTCAACTGTTCACAGCATCTGGTGGCAGATTTGCTCTCTGGAGGCTCCCAAAACTTAAATGGCACAGCATTTTGGGGTCATCCCGGGGCATCACCGGGTGCCTTATCAAATAAACTTATCCCTGGCATCTTTGTCTTTACCTTAATTATGCACATTATCAACAAACCATTGTTCCCTTTCTCATCGATTGGTTATTCCTCATATTACACACAAATGAAAGGTCATATCCAACACTTGAACAAGGTCATATTCTTCCCTCTGATATAAATTTTAATGTTCTAAGGCTATTACCCAAAAATCAAGTGAGATAGAAGGTTTAACTTTCTCGTTTGACCGGGTTTTTGTGAGCCAGTTAGGTTTTTACGACCAGTCGGAGAGAGGGTAGCATAAACCTCACTTGAAGCACTAACAGCATTGTCTTTTTAGTGAGATTAGTGCTTTGGACTACTGCATTGTTAGGTCGTTATATATTATCTAATCACTTAGGCATCTACACACACACACACACACACACACACACACACACACACACACACACACACACACACACACACACACACACACAGAGTCGTGGATTTCAAAAGTGGCCTCAGAGTGATGCACTCAAGAGACTCATATTAAGATGTGACAAATAGAGCAATAATGAGTAAGATAGTATATGTCAAAGGAATCAGAGCGTCATAACGGGGTGGGAAGTAACAAGCGCTGGGCAGTGAGAGAATTTATTTCATTCTTATTATATATCAACAGCCTGACTGTGAAAACTTATAAACGTTCGCGTTTGAGCCTAAACGCAAACGTTTGACGAGAAGAATTGATAAGAAGATTTAGGAGAGTCTGGGCTAGCGCATCAAGACTGGTCTCAGAGAGATGGCTACTTGACATCAATCTATACAAATGGGAAGTAATGAAAATCGGTGGGGGAGTAGACAAATTGAGCAATATGAATGGAAGGAGAGATGGCTCCCCAAATCAGAGAATAAGAATGACCTGAGAGTTCATACAAATCTGTCTCACAACGGAGGCAGATGTAAACAGGATACCATCATTAGCACATGAGAATGTATATAGAACATCAGTTTTGTTTTTAGAAATAAAATTAACCACAAAATCAAATCAGAAAGTGTCCAGATGTATACAATGAAGCTGGCACTGGAGCTGAGAGAACTAACATATGAGTCAGGAGTGAGGGAATTGGACTTCACCACGCTCAAGGAGAAATGGATTAGAGGAGATATGATAACTACATATAAGATCCTCGCGAGAAGACGCAAAGCAAGAAAGTCATTTTTAATATGTGAACGATAGAAAATAGGAACATGGATGGAAACCAGAAGAATAATGATCCACAAGGATATTACAAAACAGCTTCTTAGTACAATGATAGTCATCCTGAGGCATAGGGCATAGATCAGAGTGAGATAGCACGAACTATTTCAATAATTGTAAAAGATGATGAGATAAGAAACACGAGGATCTTAAGTCATCCAACCAGGTGACCTACAACTTGGAAGAGGGGTCTCAGGAGCTAGTGTACAACCTTACAAGCACACTTAAAGTCAGCCAACACGAACATAAACCCACTTATAAAATAAAAGCTCTAAGACAGGTCATATTCATCTAAAGCAACAATCTCTCCTTTTCATATTCATAGTCATATTCATCTAAAGCAATACTCTAAGTGATTTATACAACACAAAATGCATTCAAGATCAGGAAAGATATATTAATTTTTTCCTAGTAAACCTAAACTTACTTTACAATACATCCAACTGGCTCTTACGGATGTGTCAATTTTGATCTATCATTTTCCCTGTTCCTTCCCAACCAACGGCAGTACTCTTAACCTTAGAGCCTAAGTCTACTCTGCATATCACACTTGAGAAATCAAAATACAATTTACCCGTCATCTTATTCCATCTTATTCCATTTTCCTACAATTATTCCCAAAATCGTGTGGCTCCCAATTTCCATAAAAATAGCAAATCGTCAATGCTTCTTGAAAAAGTGATTTTTATACGTGTATTTGCTTATTATTTCAGAGCAATGTGTATGCGTGTTTGTGTGTTTCTGTTTAGTATAGAATTAAACTAAAGCGGAATTCGTAAATCTCCAGAATTTCAACCCAGCTTTTTTTAATGTATGTTCCTGCACAATTTATGTAAAGTGTACTGAGCCCTGTTGTCCATTATTCGAAATGTAAAAGTTTTTAATTATGCAGAGGAGTAAGCGTGTTTTTACCTGCATGTTGCATTGTTCCTGTTAGAAAAACACATATTTTTTTAGTTAGTATTCTCTTTTGCTTTAAAGTTTATTTGTCATCGGCATTTACTTGTGTATAGGAACTCACTTAGTTTGTGCTTGCGGGAAGGAGGGAGGGAGGGGGGGAGAGTTGAGCTTTCCTCTTTCTTTTTTTTATTTCTGCTGCTCTTTATTGAATTTGTCTCAAACTATCTCTTCATTTAGCCCGTTCAATTTATTGCGGTTCTTACGCTGAGGAAATTTATCCTTAACGCAGTTAAACAATGTGGTATATACAGCGTTTCAGGCCGGGAGAGTAAGTCTGTAGAGATGCAGGCGATGAATCACAAAAACGTGGCTGAAGTATGTTGACCAGACCACACACTAGAAGGTGAAGGGACGACGACGTTACGGTCCGTCCTGGACCATTCTCAAAGAACTTAAGAACAAAAGAACAAAGGTAACTGCAGAAGGCCTATTGACCCATACGAGGCAGCTCCTATTTATAACCACCCAATCCCACTCATATACATGTTCAACCCGCGCTTGAAACAATCGAGGGACCCCACCTCCACCATATTATAATATATTAAAAGTGATATATTACCTGGTGCTACAGGCATCCTATTTTTAATTGCTATGTAGTCATGCTGACTTAGCGCTTCCTTCCGATTGCTTCTTTATCTTCAAGATGGCCCACTATCTCATCTACTAATCCTTCAATATATGCCTGACTCCCTTATCACAGGTAGGGGCTTGATCTACCTCAGTTGTTAAGAAATACTTGTACTCAGCTAGTTGTGCTTGCGGGAGTTGAGTTCTGGCTCTTTGGTCTTGAGTGTGTGTGTGTGTGTGTGTATGTGTGTGTGTGTGTGTGTGTGTGTGTGTGTGTGTGTGTGTGTGTGTGTGTGTGTGTGTGTGTGTGTGTGTGTGTGTGTGTGTGTGTGTGTATTTACTATTTTTATTTAATATTTATGCCTGCAGAATCGATTTATTAGCTCCTGGACCCCGCCTTTCTCACCAATCTATTTTCCTCTACTATGTCTACTACATATATTTCTCTAACTCACGTACACACACACACATCCCCCGGAAGCAGCCTGTAGCAGCTGTCTAACTTCCAGGTACCAATTTACTGCAAGGTGAACAGGTGCATCAGGGCGAACGAAACTCGGCTCATTTATTTCTGCCTCGGCCGGGAATCAAACCCGGATCCTTAGGACTACGACCCACGAGCGCTGTCCACTCAGCCACTAGCCCCTCCCCCCCCCGTGTGTGTGTGTGTGTGTGTGTGTGAGTGTGTGTGTGTGTGTGTGTGTGTGTGTGTGTGTGTGTGTGTGTGTGTGTGTGTGTGTATGTGTGTGTGTGTGTTTTACAGGTTTCCGATCATGTGTGAGGCGCTTAGATATATACAATTTCATGAAGCCGTAAATGAATTCCGGTTGTGTGTGTGTGTGTGTGTGTGTGTGTGTGTGTGTGTGTGTGTGTGTGTGTGTGTGTGTGTGTGTGTGTGTGTGTACTCACCTAGTTGTGTTTGCGGGGGTTGAGCTCTGGCTCTTTGGTCCCGCCTCTCAACCGTCAATCAACAGGTGTACAGATTCCTGAGCCTATCGGGCTCTGTCATATCTACACTTGAAACTGTGTATGGAGTCAGCCTCCACCACATCACTTCCTAATGCATTCCATTTGTCAACCACTCTGACACTAAAAAAGTTCTTTCTAATATCTCTGTGGCTCATTTGGGCACTCAGTTTCCACCTGTGTCCCCTTGTGCGTGTTCCCCTTGTGTTAAATAGACTGTCTTTATCTACCCTATCAATCCCCTTCAGAATCTTGAATGTGGTGATCATGTCCCCCCTAACTCTTCTGTCTTCCAGCGAAGTGAGGTTTAATTCCCGTAGTCTCTCCTCGTAGCTCATACCTCTCAGCTCGGGTACTAGTCTGGTGGCAAACCTTTGAACCTTTTCCAGTTTAGTCATATCCTTAACTAGATATGGACTCCATGCTGGGGCTGCATACTCCAGGATTGGCCTGACATATGTGGTATACAAAGTTCTGAATGATTCTTTACACAAGTTTCTGAATGCCGTTCGTATGTTGGCCAGCCTGGCATATGCCGCTGATGTTATCCGCTTGATATGTGCTGCAGGAGACAGGTCTGGCGTGATATCAACCCCCAAGTCTTTTTCCTTCTCTGACTCCTGAAGAATTTCCTCTCCCAGATGATACCTTGTATCTGGCCTCCTGCTCCCTACACCTATCTTCATTACATTACATTTGGTTGGGTTAAACTCTAACAACCATTTGTTCGACCATTCCTTCAGCTTGTCTAGGTCTTCTTGAAGCCTCAAACAGTCCTCTTCTGTTTTAATCCTTCTCATAATTTTAGCATCGTCCGCAAACATTGAGAGAAATTGTGTGTGTGTGTGTGTGTGTGTGTGTGTGTGTGTGTGTGTGTGTGTGTGTGTGTGTGTGTGTGTGTGAGATGGGCGTGTTGCAATACAGGGAACTCTTACCCGCGCTGCGCGTCAATACATCTTGTGATAACTGCCAAACGTTGTGGGGAGGCATGTAATAATGGCATCATTACATCTGTATGAGTGAAGTGTCTTTGTTCTGGTGGGTGCGCTCGCTTGTGTGTGTGTGTGTGTGTGTGGCTGTTGGTCCAGGCCCCACTTGTATGTGTGTGAGAGAGAGAGAGAGAGAGAGAGAGAGAGAGAGAGAGAGAGAGAGAGAGAGAGAGAGAGAGAGAGGGAGAGAGAGAGAGAGAGAGAGAGAGAGAGAGAGAGAGAGAGAGAGAGAGAGAGAGAGAGAGAGAGAGAGAGAGAGAGAGAGAGAGAGAGAGAGAGGGAGAGAGAGAGAGAGTATTCGCGGTGGCGGCTATTGGATCAAAGTGGCTTTTATGATATATAGGTGTGTGTGTTGTGGCAGCGAAGGAGATGAAATGTATATTAAAGATCCGTGTGGTAGCTAGGAGTAGCCTGGCTGTGATCTGAGGGATCATTACTGTGTGTGCGCCATTACGAATAACGGATTCGTAATCGATGGCACACACACTCAAACACACACACGCTCACACACACACACACACGCACACACACAAATGGAATGCATTAGGAAGTGATGTGGTGGAGGCTGACTCCATACACAGTTTCAAATGTAGATATGATAGAGCCCGATAGGCTCAGGAATCTGTACACCTGTTGATTGACGGTTGAGAGGCGGGACCAAAGAGCCAGAGCTCAACCCCCGCAAACACAACTAGGTGAGTACAACTATTTGAGTACACACACACACACCAGTATTACTTCCTCTTAACAATCACCGTACAATGGTGTTGATACGATCTTATTATCCAATCCTCTAGACTACTCTTATTAACACCGGAGTCTGACACCAAATGCAATACTAATGGCAGATCACAAGCTGTTGCACTGCAAAGATGAGTAAGAATTTATAACCTCTTTACGTACCACTCCTTCTTCTGGGACGAGGGGATCACGTCCTCAGGCTAGACAACTCACTGATGGGACTTACCTATGACCTCCATGTGCTTGATGACCGCGTCCTTCTCGAAGCTGGGCCGCTCGGCCAGAACCTCGCATTTGTACCGGCCGGCGGAGTCGTGGGAGATGTTTCTGAGCACCACCACGTTCTTCCCGGAGTGGTCCACCTGTGGGTGGAGGCAAGCATTAACTCCGTCACTAGTGGTGGTGAGGGGGCGGGGGTATAAGAAAGTTAAGGCAATTCAACCATATTTTATTGGAAAACAGAATCTGATGAGACATGCTAACAGCGTGCACAATATTCCAGAGATATAGTGTGAACCAGGAAAGTCTATTTGATGGTGGGATGAGGATTGAAAGCTGCAGGTGGCAATTTGCAATACAGATGATCGAGTAGGATGGACTCAATAAAACATTCCTCCAGTGAAGCAATTGTAAACAAATGCAATGAACTGAGGAGTAAGAAGTGGAGACCAACTCCATTCACACCTTCGGAAGATATGACAAAGTTCAAGACATTGGAAGATCAATTAATGATCGATTGATCAGAGACGTGAATCTGAGAGCTGTGTTACAATCCCAGCAAATTCATATAGGTAAGTCTAGCAAGGCTAGAAAGTTCACGGACATATACATAATATATTTAAGACATCAGATTAAAAATAAGTGGTGAAGGATGCACACTCTGCTGCTCACGCTGATAAGGAGGCTTCCTAACTGACAGCTTCACCTCTGGAGGCGACAAAAACAGGGCAAGGACTCGACGGTGGTGCAGCTACGAGATCCCTCTGAATTTATCACTGTCCTCTGATATAAGACAGGAAAGATGCATGGTTGAGCGTCCCCATGAATATTGTTTCTTTGTGGGGGGAGGTCCTGTGCCCCCGGTGCTTCTTACGAAGAAGACAAATGAGGCTCGCTTTACGCTACAAGATACTAATGTGCGTACTTAAGTGGACTTGTTGCTGATGTATGCCCGCGCACACTTCTTTCTTCTTTCTTTCCCTCCCGCCCAAATGTTTTGTTATCACTCGAGGATGAGGTTGTCAGGGTGCTCCTCGCTGCTCTCGCAGTGATCAGTCGAGCGCAAGTTTAGCTGTCAGTCTCTGAACATCGTTAAAGATTTGCACACTGGATTCGTTGCGATGGAAAATGGTCGTATTTCGATATCAATCACTGTCTCGAAGATTTTCCTCTCAGTTCTCTGTTCTCTTTGTTGGAAAAATTCGCCCTCTATTCTTTTTCTCTCTTTTCGTCTCTACAGTCATGCTTCGTTGTTTTTATTCACGGTCAGCTAAGGTCTCCTCCCTCTCTCTCTCTCCTCCTCGCATGGATTCGTCCATGCATCTCTTCTGAAGCTTTTCTCAATGAATTTATTTTCATTCTCTTCTTTCTCCTTATCATCCTTCCCTTTCTTTTTTTCTCCTTCTCTTCTTTCTCCTCTCTTTAGGTGAGCAATCATCTCTTATTTCTAAACTGTCCAGCTCTACTACCACTCTCCTCGTCCCCATCCCCCCCCCCACAAGCTCTATCTCTCGTCCTCTCTGTACCGGAGACGAGGCCACACTAGAGCCCTGCTTCACACAAGAGCTACAACAATACAGTTCACCCACTTCACAAGACACGATAGATTGTTATCACACCCTGGGTGGGGGGGGGGGGGAGTTAGATCATCTTCAGGTCACCGCAGCACTCACAGTGTACACGTGTACAACCTGTTCAGGTTACCTACAAACAATCGACGTGCGTATTAACCGAACCTCCCTATCCTATATGACATGTATAGGATAGGGTGGCCCCATTCAGTCAAGTTTTATCAGTTAGAACATGGTAAATATTTGGTTTAGTTTTGTACGCTTGTATCCCAAGGGTGAGAACACATGATACATTTCGTGTGAGTACATGATACATCGTCTATCTAGACACATGTGTTTAACGGTGTCCCTCTGGCGGGATTTTGAGGCAGCGGGTGTTGAAGGACGGGTGTTTCGGGGACGGTTGTTGAAGCTGACATATATTGAGTTGGCGGGTGTTGCTCTGCATATTACCTGTTGTGAGTTCTGGTTGTTTTACTTCCCCATGCTCGGTCTACGGCCAGGATTGACTTGTTATAACTTGATCCAACAGGCTGTTGCTTGGAGCGGCCCGCAGGCCTACATATTCACTATAACTCTGTTGGTCTAGTACTTCTGGCAGGAGCGTGACTAATTATTTGAGGAGAAAGTCCACCTTTGTTCTGGCAATATATCTTGATATGAGAATGAGAAAAAAAATGTTTTGGCCGCGTATTGAAGGGTCGGGTGTTGAAGGGACGGGTGTTGAAGGGGCGGGTGTTGAAGGGGGACGGGTGTTGAAGGGGGCGGGTGTTGAAGGGGGCGGGTGTTGAAGGGGCGGGTGTTGAAGGGGGCGGGTGTTGAAGGGGCGGGTGTTGAAGGGGCGGGTGTTGAAGGGGCGGGTGTTGAAGGGGGCGGGTGTTGAAGGGGGCGGGTGTTGAAGGGGCGGGTGTTGAAGGGTCGGGTGTTGAAGGGGGCGGGTGTTGAAGGGGGCGGGTGTTGAAGGGGGCGGGTGTTGAAGGGTCGGGTGTTGAAGGGGGCGGGTGTTGAAGGGGGCGGGTGTTGAAGGGGCGGGTGTTGAAGGGGGCGGGTGTTGAAGGGGCGGGTGTTGAAGGGGCGGGTGTTGAAGGGGCGGGTGTTGAAGGGGGCGGGTGTTGAAGGGGGCGGGTGTTGAAGGGGCGGGTGTTGAAGGGGGACGGGTGTTGAAGGGGCAAGGGAGTGTTAGCGAAGATAACAGTCAGAGGGGATGTGCCTGAGACCTTCCGCACATCATCTCTCTCAGCTGCTCTATCAGCGCCAGAGACACACACACACCTCCTCTAACACAGTGAAGAGTAAAATAAACACCGATGCTTGAAAACTGGCAAAAACATCTCCCTATATAAAGAAAAGAAAGAATAACATGTACATACGAGCGTGAATATAAGAATACATCGAAGTATTGATCAATACATATCACGTATATTGAAATACAGGTAAAGAACCTCATTAACACTCGTTAACCCTATAAAAGAGGACAGCAAGTATTGCTACCAGCCACACACACACACATACACACCCACACACACACACACACACATACACACACACACACACACACCCACACACACACACACACACACACACACACACACACACACATACACACACACACACACACACACACACACACATACACACACACACACACACCCACACACACACACACACACACACACACACACACACACACACACACACACACACACACACACACACACACACACACACACATATATATCGTGTCAGCAAGGCGGACAACCCGATTCCTACCATAACTCACACAATATTCCACATTTCTACATCGTTCCTCTCTCTCTCTCTCTCTCTCTCTCTCTCTCTCTCTCTCTCTCTCTCTCTCTCTCTCTCTCTCTCTCTCTCTCTCTCTCTCTCTCTCTCTCTCTCTCTCTCTCCCTCTCTCTCTCTGTACCTCCCCCTCCTATTTACTAAAAAATGTACATCGTCTCTTTCACACCCTTGTCATATTTTCTGAGGGAGGCCGGGTTGCGTCAGCAACGTCCGCCCTCCTGGCTGTGTGGGCACGGAGGAGGAGGAGTCCTGCTCTATATGTAGGTCTTAAAATTGGTGTTGCTGTTTCTTTTCTTATATCTCCTTCGCTTGTTGTTAGTTTTAGATGTAATTGGTTCTGTGTCCCTATTGTGCTTCTCCTGCTGCTTCTCTTCTTAATTATCTTGCTTATCTCCTGCTTCTCTTGCTGTTTCTTATCCTAGGTCTCCTGCTTTTTCCCTGCTGCTTCTTCAGTTACTTTTCTTCATGCTCCCCATCCCCCTGGTTCTTTGTTTGTCCTGCTTTCCCCTTTGCTTCTCTGCTTCTCCTCCTCCTGCTTTCCCTCCTACTTCTCCTTCTATTACTCTTACTGCTCCCTCCCCTCCTGCCATTTTGTCTGGGCTGCCACTGTTAGGCTTCTTACTTTTTGTACGTCTTCCTTCAGTTCTCTGTCTTTTGTGTCACTTTCTCTATCCCCCCTCTCCTGTCTAGCCCCTGTCTTGACCTGTCCCTCTCCTTCTGTCTAGCCCCTCTCCTTCTGTCTAGCCCCTCTCCTTCTGTCTAGCCCCTCTCCTTCTGTCTAGCCCCTCTCCTTCTGTCTAGCCCCTCTCCTTCTGTCTAGCCCCTCTCCTTCTGTCTAGCCCCTCTCCTTCTGGCTAGCCCCTCTCTTCTGACTTTGTCCGTTTCTTTCTGTCTCCTTCTTGTGTGAACAACTTAGACTGGTCGGCAGAGCGAGGCCTCGTTTCTTGCAGGTCGGTGTTCGATTCCCGGTGGCCTAAGTGTTTGGGTTCAATTCCTTCCCCTCTATCTGATTTCCAGATCCTCATCCTCATACTCCTTTCAAGTGCTTTGCGCTTAGGGCTTTCTCTTCAAAATTACCTTACCCTCCGCTCGTCTGACTTATCCCCTATTTTCTGTCTCTTTCTCTTTAGCCCTCTATCCTTCTGTCTCTCACTGTACTAACTTGTCTATCTTCTTCTGTCTCCCTCTGTCCTGACTCGCCCCGTTTAATTCTGCTTGTCTTTTGTCTTTTGTCGCTATCGTCTTGTTTCTTTTGCCAGTGCCTTCTGCTTGACCGTAGAGTGTCAAATAGGGCCGTCGTCAAACAAGTGCAAGCTACCCAGTCTTCACTCCCTCCTATTCCCCTGCACTTCTCCTCCTCCTCCTCTCCTACCTGATCGTCGTATTCTTCCTCCTCTTCTTTCCTGCTATTTCTCCCACCGTTCCCAATACTCAACTTCTCCGTCTACTCCTGTTCCTTCTCTTCCACTATGTCATCCGCACTTCTTATTTTTGTCCATACCACCCTCCTTCCTCCTTCCCAACCTTCTCTTTCTCTCCTCCTTCTATTCTCTACCTCCTCCTTGTCCTCCTTCTCCTATACTCCTCCTTCCCGTTGCCTCCATCCCTACCTTGACTAAGTTTCTCCAGCATTCCTCTTTTGTTGATTGCAACAGACAACATGGCTGCTAAAACCACGGAGCGGCCCACACCGCTATTGCCCTGATCTGTGAGCTCATCTCCAGTCCCAAGCCGAGAACAGGCCAATGCAACATCGTGCTCAGAGACGTGTTAAAACCTTGCAACGAAGCCTTGCACGTTGTTCTAATATCACAATTAGGACTCTGAGATTTGCTGCTCTTCTATACAGCTTCTTAGACAATTGAATTGCTGGGATTGGCGCGTCACAACCCGCCAAACACACACCGAAACTACGACGTTGGTACAACGTTCGAACAAGTTTTAACACCTCCTAACCAGTTATAACAACCAATATAGCAAGTTGTAACAACGTTCTAATACGTCATAAACACGTTAAGCCAAGATGTAACAACTTTATTACTAGTTATAACAAGCGGAAAATAGAGACAGTTTCGGTTTGTGTTTCCAGGGAAGGGAGCTGCCCTATTCCCAATTTTTTTTATGTATACATAACGTAAATACTTTCTCCCCAACATGGAGAAAGGTGAGCCGGTGGCGCGTGATCCTGAGGTCCCGGGTTCGATCCCGGGCGCCGGCGAGAAACAATGGACAGAGTTTCTTTCACCCTGATGCCCCTGTTACCTAACAGTAAATAGGTACCTGGGAGTTAGTCAGCTGTCACGGGCTGCTTCCTGGGGATGGAAGCCTGGTCGAGGACTGGGCCCGAAATCATCTCAAGATAATCCCCCCCCCCCCCCCCGAAGGTCAGGTTGGGGGGGGGGGGGGTCGCAACAGACTGAGACGAGCAACAGACTGAGACGAGCAACAGACTGAGCCGAGCAACAGACTGAGACGAGCAACAGACTGAGCCGAGCAACAGACTGAGCCGAGCGACAGATTGAGCCGAGCAACAGACTGAGCCGAGCAACAGGCTGAGCCGAGCAACAGACTGAGCCGAGCAACAGACTGAGCCGAGCAACAGACTGAGCCGAGCAACAGACTGAGCCGAGCAACAGACTGAGCCGAGCAACAGACTGAGCCGAGCAACAGACTGAGCCGAGCAACAGACTGAGCACTCTCCAGCCGTGCCCAAACAGTGCCACTCTCAACGCTCCCGGGGGTCAACAACCCCGTGCCAGACTCCCTGGAAGCAGTGTCTGGAGGTTGTCTCCAGAACTGATTTAGGCGGCCGAGCAACGCTCTTGGAGGTGGATGACCCAAGAACTTTGCCATTGAATCGCGGTGTACGAGGAAGTTATGCCACACTCAGGGGCAGTTTTGCGTGTCTGGACAGCTGCTAGGGCGTGAGGGGTAATCCTAAAGGATGAAATGAGGAAGGAAGAGAGGCAGTGGATAGATGGAGATGGAAAATAGAGGAAGAGAGGATGCGGCTGAAGGAAGGGAGAGAGGAAGGGAGTGAGGGATGGGAATGGTATCACTCTAGCCTGCCACTGGACACGAGTATATAGGTACTCAAGAGCCGTGTTATTTATACTCGTTAACACAATCTTCGCAAACCCACGTTGCACTCAGACGAAACTCAAGGCAGTACTCGAAATCATATTCTGAGATGCTACTCGAATATTGTATTTAAGGGAAATGTGCTGGTGAGTCGGACATAGTAATGGAACAAGACACACACACTCTCTCTCTCTCTCTCTCTCTCTCTCTCTCTCTCTCTCTCTCTCTCTCTCTCTCTCTCTCTCTCTCTCTCTCTCTCTCTCTCTCTCTCTCTCTCTCTCCCTCTCTCTCTCTCTCTCTCTCTCTCTCTCTCTCTCTCTCTCTCCCTCTCTCTCTCTCTCTCTCTCTCTCTCTCTCTCTCTCTCTCTCTCTCTCTCTCTCTCTCTCTCTCTCTCTCTCTCTCTCTCTCTCTCTCTCTCTCTCTCAATGTTGGCCGCCCGCCTGTGAAGCCCTCAGTGATAAATATCTGTCAAGTTTGACATGACAGGGGCGCTCATCGCTCTCTTCCTGTCAGGCCTCAACACGAGCCCGTTTATCTTCATCATGCTCTTCTACATCTTCATCATACTCTCCACAATCTTCATCACGCTCTCCTCCATCTTCATCATGGTCTCCACTATCTACACCCATGCACGCCTACATCTTCATCATCTACACCCATGCATGCCTACATCTACACCCTGCACGTCACCCTTAACAAAATTCTCAACCCTCACCCTATGTAATGGAACTAATAATTTACAGTTATGTTCACCTGTTCCCCCATTAACTTGGTCGTTCACGGCTCACAGGTAATTGGCTACCTTGAGCCCCGTTGCTACCAAGGCTGTATACAGACCGCTGGGTTATTCGCACTTCTAGCCGCTCAGACTTTTAGCCATCTAGACAATGAGCCAGCCAGACTTTCAACGAGGCAACATTATGGCAACAAGACTTACTAGACATCAAATCTCAAACTAGTAAGATTTTTAACTAGGCAAATAAATAGCTAACCAGACAGTTTGTTTGTCAGCACATCGACAAGCCGGACTTTTAGCTAGCCAGATATGGAGCCAGCTAGCTAGCGAGACCCGTGGCCAACCAACTAGTCGGACATATGGAGCCAGCTAGCTAGCGAGAACCATAGCCATCCAACTAGCCGGACATATGGAGCCAGCGAGACCCGTGGCCAACCAACTAGCCGGACATATGGAGCCAGCTAGCTAGCGAGAACCATAGCCAACCAACTAGCCGGACATATGGAGCCAGCTAGCCAGCGAGACCCGTGGCCAACCAACTAGCCGGACATATGGAGCCAGCTAGCTAGCGAGACCCGTGGCCAACCAACTAGCCGGACATTTGGAGCCAGCTAGCTAGCGAGACCCGTGGCCAACCAACTAGCCGGACATATGGAGCCAGCTAGCTAGCGAGACCCGTGGCCATCCAGCTAGCCGGATATATGGAGCCAGCTAGCCAGCGAGAGCCTCAACTGGCCAGGCCTCTCACCCATCGTGGGGCGCCATTATGAGAGAGCCCCATGAGTACCGGAGTGCCTCCATAGCCTGGAGTGTTGGCTCGCGTCACGAGTACTCAGCAAACATTTACTGTGCGTTTGACTTTGTGGAGATGAGACATTTACATTTTATATATGTGTGAAAGTGTGTGTGTGTGTGTGTGTGTGTGTGTGTGTGTGTGTGTGTGTGTGTGTGTGTGTGTGTGTGTGTGTGTGTGTGTGTGTACTCACCTAATTGTGCTTGCAGAGGTTGAGCTCTGGCTCTGGGGCCCGCCAGAGCTCTTCTTCTCTATTAAACGAACGTTATTAATTCTTGCACTCAGTGCTTGTTGCTGCATTAATGAACAGCTAAAGCTCCTTTCAGGCGACACAGCTCCTCATTGTCGAGAGCATTGTCGCAATATGTTAGAGAGCATTATATGCTCTCTAACATACTGCGGTCGACGCACACGGTTCACAGCCCAAAAAAAGACCCTGGTTCGATTCCTGGCGCAGGACAGATGCGTTTAGGCATATTTCGTTTCACATGATGTTTCTGTGCCTCAGACAGTAGATATATAGGTAGCTGTGAGTAAGGCAACTGTTGTGAGTTGCACCGTGGCAAAGGTCACGTAGAAGCGGAGGAACTTCGCTAAATATAACAATTAATATTTCCCTCTCCGAGAATGGGAATCGAAATGTAAATACGGAAAGCCTCAAGGAGATAGAGAATGACACATTAATAGTTCAAGTGAGAGAGAGAGAGGGAGAGAGAGAGAGAGAGAGAGAGAGAGAGAGAGAGAGAGAGAGAGAGAGAGAGAGAGAGAGAGAGAGAGAGAGAGAGAGAGAGAGAGAGAGAGAGAGAGAGAGAGACAGGAGCTGAAACATTGAGAAAAACAGTCACGTGAGTACAAACAGGTAAGGACAGGTATACCAACAGGAAGACAACACTTCCCAACAACGGTGAACGGGTAGGGAGGAGTAGGTGGAGATGGGGGGGGGGGAGAAGAAGAAATGCTAGAAGCTGAACAGGAAAAAGAAAAGCGAACCAAAGTTTTGATTGGTTTTATCCGACCAATCAGCTTCTTGGATGATTTTTACTGCATTTTTAAGAGCTTTGCAGAATTCGGTATTTTTCGCAGAAATATAAGTCTGACTAAACTAACTCCACAGATGCGATATCAGTGTCTGTCTAGACCCAGATGCTATGCCAATACCTGTTAAGACAAAGATGTTATGCCAATATCTGTCAGTACAGAGATGCTATGCCAATACCTGTTTAGACAAAGATGCTATGTTGACACCTGTCTAGACCTATTAGTGCCTAATGAGTGTTTTCATCCCAGTTAGTGGCACTCCCAGACGTCTGCCTGGGCCAGGAGAACTTACTCCTACTCAAAGGACAACCTCTAGTAGATTGCAAGTAACTGACACTGGTGTTAAATTATTTTTACTTGTGTATTGTTGATAAAAAATTGGCCCCTTGAAGAGGGACAGACTGATATGTAATGAAAAAGAACGACAAAGAGACAGAGAGACAGAAAGACAGAGACAGAGAGAGTGGTAGGAGGAAATAGAAGGCTTGCTTCATTATTACGTAAAGATTATTTGAAGGTGAAGTCTAACGCAATTAAACAAAACAAAACAAAATTTAACAACTACTTAAGGTTTCTACAGAATTAAGGTTAAAGATTTCTTACCATTTATTTTGCAAGCTGATTTTTCTTACGTCAGCTCATTGTAAAGGCTGACCACTGAACTGTCTTTATTTTAAAGTGTTTTTATAAGCGTATGTTTTATTTTGTGATAAAGGATACCCATATGGGGAAAAAAGGATAAAATGGATAAAATGGATGACCTCTGTGTGCAACAGATTTCATTTTGTCACTTCGTTTGACTTTTCAAACACCCAATTGTTGGGAAAACATGTTCCAAAGGTGAGTCTGGTGAGGTATGAATGATCGCTGATGGAGTGAAGTCCTTGAGAAAGTTACTGGCAGGGTCGACCAGCTGTTGCCTCACCGCCTCGTGGGATAACAGCCGTTTTGGCTGACTGTCTATGATGCTAGACAGAGAGGTGAGAACATTGCTTGTGTGACTGTCTAGAAGACTGGGACGAGTACTGTCTACGAGGCTTGGGTAAGTACTGTATACCAGGCTGGGCCGAGTACTGTCTAACTGTCTAACTCTGTGTTGGGCTGACCTCTGTCTAGTTCTCGTAAGTCAATGCGTAAAATCATGATGAATCGTGGGCCCCTGTACTGTAAGCACTCCCTTAACACCTTACCAAACCTTTCCTAGGTCTAACTATACACGAACCCACAATATACAATACAATTAATATATATTTAAGGAAAAGTGTTCGTTATTAGGCCGTATAAATGATTCATCTTGTCATTAACAGATGTATGAGTCAAATGATGACTTGTTAACTTTCGTGATAGTTAATGTACTAGTAGGCTGGGGAAATTGGGTGCTTTATATGCGAAGTGTTGTTCTATATATAACTATTATACGTGGCTCTTAAGGAAACATTATATCCGTATCTCTCAAGGACACATCTTGAGGTTATCTTGAGATGATTTCGGGGCTTTTTTTAGTGTCCCCGCGGCCCGGTCCTCGACCAGGCCTCCACCCCCAGGAAGCAGCCCGTGACAGCTGACTAACACCCAGGTACCTATTTTACTGCTAGGTAACAGGGGCATAGGGTGAAAGAAACTCTGCCCATTGTTTCTCGCCGGCGCCTGGGATCGAACCCAGGACCACAGGATCACAAGTCCCGCGTGCTGTCCGCTCGGCCGACCGGCTCCCCACATTCCAACAATTCCAATCGCTCTTCCAATCACCAAATATAATATTTTCTATTACATTCTTGAGATTTAATATTTAATTTCTGGAAATGTTTTCTCCTACAATTTCTGGATTTATTTAAGAACGCCAATCAAATATTTCAAAGATGCAAACACAATATCTTCACATATATGGAGCAAGAGTTATAACTCGCTTCTCGGAGTTTTCTTGAATTCCGGACTATATTTAGGGATAGTGAATACTTTATAATTGGTCAGTTAGATATTATAGTGATACATAACGAACCTCCAGTGATTTAAGGGTCTTAAGCCCTATAACAAACTATATCAAAATCTGATGACCAAACCACATGTCAGAAAATGAAGAAACGACGACGTTTCGGTCCATCCTGACCATGCTAGACCATGTACCATGCTAGACCATGGACCATGTTTCGGTCCATCATCAACCATTACCCGACTTGATAAAAAATGGTCCAAAACGGAGCGAAACATCGTCATTTCTTAGTTTTCTGATGCTTGATTTGGTCATCATATCTTCAACCACGTTATTGTGACTCGACTGCAAATTAAAATTATAGAATCATCTGATACAACACCTTAGCGTATTGTATTTTCAACCCGTTCTCAAAATATTGGTTAAAAGTTCTTCAAAACAACATGGGGTTCCCACTCTATATGATTGTAAACAAACTAGATATAAATATGTTGTCATTCATGTAAACAAACCGAGATAAATATACTGTAATGTTTGTAAACAAACTAGAGAAACGAGATAATGTCTGCATGACACCAGACGTCACTAGACGTATATATCATGGGAAGCTTATATACAACATTGGGTTATATTAGGAGGTGAATGGGTGATGTCGCCTACGTGGTTGACGTGGAGATTACCCATGTACTCAGCCCCACTGGAGAGACTCACTGATGGATAAGGCGAGACCCACCCACTTACCAACACCTAGAAACCTAGAAGATACTCACCCATCCACCCTCAACAGACGAGACTCACCCACCCCCACCTACAGACGAGACTCACCCACCCACTCCCACCCACAGACGAGACTCACTCATCCACCCCCACCCACAGACGAGACTCACCCACCCACCCGCACCCACATACGAGACTTACCCACCCACCCGCACCCACAGATGAGACTTACCCACCCACCCGCACCCACAGACGAGACTCACCCACCCACCCCCACCCATAGACGAGACTCACCCACCCACCCCCACCCACAGACGAGACTCACCCATTCACCCACCCCCAGACGATACAAAGGAAGACAATGCTACCCCCGACAGCATAAATGATGTCCTCGAAACATCTCGCAAAATCCCAGGGAGGGGGAGGGGGTAGCTGCAGGGAGGGGAATAGAGAGGTAAAGGGAGGGGGAAGTAATGGGGGATGGTGGAGGTAATGGGTGGGGTTGAAAATGCAAATGCGACGCGATTTACTCACCTAAAGTCAGCGGACACCAATTACGCAAATTGCACTTCGTATGTTTAAAATATTAACCACAAAGGAAGAGAATTGGTCAAAAGAACACAGCGTTTACAGCTCTCTTCACTCCAACATCAAGAACTGAGTACCGTGTTGTTCCTCACACACAGTCACCACTTTTGTTTGGTCTTCACCTCCGTGTCTTTTGTCGTTTTTGGTTTGTCCATTTTCGTGCTTCCGTTTTTTTGTTGTTGCTATTTCTGACTTTAGTGCACGTTCGTTCATCCTTCGTGGCTTGCGTGTGGTGGTGGTAGCTGTGGTAAAGTCTAATAGCAGTGTTACTGGTGGTAGTTGAAGTGCTCGTAGGAATAGGAATAGTAGAAATTGTAGTAGTTTTAGCAGTTGTAATATTAATAGTAGCAAAATTATTAGTAGTAGTAGTATAAGTATACCATTAGTGGTAGTAGTGGTAGCAGAAGCAGTAGTAGGAGTTGTAGCAGTAGTAGGAGTTGTAGCAGTAGTAGGAGTTGTAGCAGTAGTAGGACAAGTAGAAGCAGGAGCAGCGTCGCTTGAAGCACAGCCACCAATCACATTAATATCGGCTGCAGCAGCAGCAGCAGCAATAACAGCGGCAGTATTTTCGTGAGCTCTGCAACATTTATATGTTTTTCGTATTTCCCCCAACACAAATTAGTGAGTAGCAAGGTTGTCCGCACCAGGGTTCGACATCCAGCACCAGCCAGGAGATGAAAGAGAGAAGAGGAAGCAGATTCGCGGTCCTTGAAGCCAAGGAGCAACGTTCACTAGAATAATTCCTGAGCTCTAGATACTCTGGTCTCATCCACGATGCCAGTAATCGATGCCAGGTATCAACAGACACCAAACTAATTCAGGGGCTCTAGAAACTCTAGTTCCGTTCTCAGAGACAGGTACCAAGTGCCTGGCAGACTACTCCACGTGGCTCTTAATACTCTAGTATCATCCTCGAAACAGGGAGTAACACTCGGGGTAATTTCAAGATATCAAATAAACTTGGTCTCGTTCTCAGATCTGAGAGACATGAGGCTTCAAGAATCAGTATAGTGTGACCTAAAATGATATTGCCACGGGTTCAGAGGTCTCAGATTATGTTTTCGAGGCCAAGAGGCTCCGACACGAGACATTCCAACGTCGGGTTCTCGAAGATCTCGTTCAGAAAGACAAGGCACCTAGTTTGTGAATTATGACTTTATCTTCAACACACCCCACCCAACCACTTGGGCTGGACGGTAGAGCGACGGTCTCGCTTCATGCAGATCGGCGTTCAATCCCCCACCGTCCAAGTGATTGGGCACCATTCCTTCCCCCGTCCCATCCCAAATCCTTATCCTGACCCCTTCCCAGTGCTATATAGTCGTAATGTCTTGGCGCTTTCCCTTGATAATTCCTTCCTTCCTTCAACACACCCCGGCTGTTTTCCGCAAAAAAATTCTCCAGTTTACCTAAATACAAATCTTTGATGTTTCGATCTACTTTATTTTCACGATTTCAACAAAAGTGTTCGTCCACTTAGATTAAGTAATTAAGGGAACGGAATGGCTGAAAGTCCACACTGCGTGTTAACTCTCGTCTTTCCAGTCCTCTGTTTTGGAATTCAGCAAGCAAAACAACCACGTAATTCTATTTTGTGGTCGCAATGTAACGAAGTAGATTTCATTACACAGACAAAGGCTTTTTCACATTCACACACGCGAGCATGCGCAAACACACGGACACTCGCATGCCCACACAGACGGGCATTAGGGGGGCCTGACGGCTGAGTGGACAGAGCTCGGGATTCGTAAGACAGAGTGGACAGAGCTCCGAGTCCGGGGATCTATCCCCGGCCGAGGTGGAAATAAATTGACAGTTTCTTTCACCGTGATGCACCTGTTCATCCCTCTGTATCCTAAAACTGTATTACATCTCTCTCTCTCTCTCTCTCTCTCTCTCTCTCTCTCTCTCTCTCTCTCTCTCTCTCTCTCTCTCTCTCTCTCTCTCTCTCTCTCTCTCTCTCTCTCTCTCTCCACCATTTAACACTCGACCAGTCTATCTCCGCCACTGTCCCTTGGGACAGGAGACGCCTGGGAGAGAATAGGAACATACCATCCATCCTTTTCGCTATTCTTCTCCCACGATCATCTCTCCCTTTCACTCCTTCCTCCCTTCCTCCCTCGTTAACGCCGTTTCACTCTCCTTCTGTTCACAATTCTCCTCCATCTATCTTCCCCCTCCTTCGCTGAGAACCAACTTTGAACCCTAGTGACCTAATGAACCTTATCACCAACAAAAATCCCTCGTGGACCCACATGTTGCGCGCTTTTTCCACGTTCTTGGGCGGACAGAATCCGGAGGACAGGAGGTGTAATTACCTTAATAAACAAAGCTGGAGTCCTCGCATCCGTCGCTGTTTGGGAGCAGAGAGAGAGAGAGAGAGAGAGAGAGAGAGAGAGAGAGAGAGAGAGGGAGAGAGAGAGAGAGAGAGAGAGAGAGAGAGAGAGAGAGAGAGAGAGGGAGAGAGAGAGAGAGAGAGAGAGAGAGAGAGAGAGAGAGAGAGAGAGAGAGAGAGAGAGAGAGAGAGAGAGAGAGAGAGAGAGAGATGGGGGCTGAAGATTCCTCGTGTGGTGTAAGACAGCATTGGTCGGAGGCGGGGCACCACGGAAGAGGTGGCGGGTTTCATATGCAGAATAATATTAGCATGTTTTTCTGCGTGACACTGGAGCGGCGGCAGCTGGCAGCTTTAATCTACAGTGGTTGCTGACGCCGCCTGCGACGATACAAATCAACTTTACTTCCATGTATGCTGGACTCACCTAGTTGTGTTTGCGGGGGTTGAGCTCTGGCTCTTTGGTCCCGCCTCTCAACTGTCAATCAACTGGTGTACAGATTCCTGAGCCTACTGGGTCTATCATATCTACATTTGAAACTGTGTATGGAGTCAGCTTCCACCACATCACTGCCTAATGCATTCCATTTGTTAACTAGTCTGACACTGAAAAAATTCTTTCTAACGTCTCTGTGGCTCATCTGGGTACTAAGTTTACACCTGTGTCCCCTTCTCTGGATAAGTCCTCCATCCAGTGCATACATGGAAGTGTGTGTGTGTGGGTGTGCGTGTGCGTGTGCGTGTGCGTGTGCGTGTGCGTGATCGTGCGCTCTATCTGAAGTGATACCTTTTGGTGACAGCGAAGGATTTTTTTAGGTAAGTCCTCATTGTATATTTTATTGCTGTTTCACATTTTTTGGCTGATTTTCTGTTTCTTTGTCACGGTCTGTCTCTCTTTGTACATATATGTCTCTGTCTATATCTGTCTCTCTCTCTGTCTCTCTCTCTCTCTCTCTCTCTCTCTCTCTCTCTCTCTCTCTCTCTCTCTCTCTCTCTCTCTCTCTCTCTCTCTCTCTCTCTCTCTCTCTCTCTCTGAAAGTGATAAATCTCATTAATTAAGCCCTCGAGGCTCATTTTCAAGTTTCGTTCGACATATTCAGACCTGAGAGATTAGTTTATTCGAATATGTTTCTCTAGACCTCGTCAATGGATGTTTGCATATTTAAACAAATACATAACATAAACATGTTAATAATATTAGAAGACCAACAAAAAAAAGCAGACTCAATAAAATACAAACTAAATAAAAAAATTAAAGAAGACAATGAATAGATTCGAACACAGTTTAAAAGACACTTTAACCTTCCCCCATCTCCCCTCTCTCTTCCCCTCCCCTCCCCCTCGGAGAGTGCCTCCCCCTCCCCCAAAGAGTGCCTCCTCCTTCCCCAGAGAATGCCTCCCCCTCCCCCAAAGAGTGCCTCCTCCTTCCCCAGAGAGTGCCTCCCCTCCCCCAGAGAGTGCCTCCACTCGTCCCTGTGGAAGTCTGTCCTTTGCGAGCTACAGATTTCCAATTTCACGGTGAAGACTTGGCAGGGCCACCAAGCTACAGTGGAAAGAGCCGAATTTTCCCCCCATAATAATAATAATAATAATATGTATTCCCCAATCGAATCTGGCGATGACATTGCAGCAGCAGCGAGGAGAAACGCAATTCGGATTGATATGCCAGCCAGTGAATTCTTCTTTTTCACATTCACACACGCGAGCATGCGCAAACACACGGACACTCGCATGCCCACACAGACTGGGCATTAGGGGGGCCTGACGGCTGAGTGGACAGAGCTCGGGATTCGTAAGACAGAGTGGACAGAGCTCCGAGTCCGGGGATCTATCCCCGGCCGAGGTGGAAATAAATTGACAGTTTCTTTCACCGTGATGCACCTGTTCATCCCTTTGTATCCTAAAACTGTATTACATCTCTCTCTCTCTCTCTCTCTCTCTCTCTCTCTCTCTCTCTCTCTCTCTCTCTCTCTCTCTCTCTCTCTCTCTCTCTCTCTCTCTCTCTCTCTCTCTCTCCACTCTCTCTTTTTCACGTTATAATGTTTTCGGAAACGATACAATATCTGTACTCAATAACTCGCATGTGTGATAGATTAATCTGGGTACTGCCAAGTCTTGCAGCTGGTAAAAAACATCAGTTAAGTACGTAAACAAGAAAAATTAACATCAAGATATTGTAATAACGGTTAAAATGTCAGTGTATGTAATAAAGGTTTTTTTTGGACTAAGTCACTAGCAATTTCAAGTTGCCCGTTCATAGTTTAGGGATTATTACTCTCAATGAGCTCATTCCATCTCAGGAAATGTTCATTCCATTCAGCTGCCGACCCCAAAGACGCATTAATTATTTTTAACATAAGCATATTGTATATATTTAGGCAGAGGCAAGGATGGATGTTGATACGTTAGCAATTACTTGTTTTTCTAATACGTGGGTCAACCATTTACCGAGTTGCGATTCGAACAGAGGCCCTCAGCGTTTGAGAAATATTCGAACGTCATCAGTTGTGAGTCGTCTATAGAGCAATTTTCAAACTTAAACAAGGAGATTGAGGGCTGCATGGAAAGAACATTTGGCCTTTGTTCATGAGGAGGGTGTGAGGATCAGAATGGTTTATACGAGCACTCAACACTCCATTGTCACGTGTGTGTGTGTGTGTGTGTGTGTGTGTGTGTGTGTGTGTGTGTGTGTGTGTGTGTGTGTGTGTGTGTGTTAATCGACGCTGTCCGAACACGTGTTGACCCTCATACAACCTTGTTTATGAGTGCTGTAAATTATTGTTTGCCATACATATGTTTAACAAGCATTGTAGGAGTGATGTGTGTGTGTGTGTGTGTTAGAACACCCACAGCTCATAACGATCACAGTTCAATTCAAACAATCACAGGACATTAAAACAATAAAATCTCATTTCAAACAATCACGGCTCAGTTAAAACAATCACAGTTCAAGAGAATGGTCCAGGACGGACCGAAACGTCGTCGTCGCTTCACTTTCTAGTGAGTGGTCTGGTCAACATATTTCAGCCACGTTATTGTGTCTCCTCGTCTGCAATCACAGTTCAATTAAATCCATCACGGATCAATTCCCCACTCATCAAATATCAACATGAGTGTCTCTTCCGCCTCGTTTGCGTTTCCAAGATAATGTGACATACATTAGCATTTTTGCCATTTGTTAGAATTTCTCGTTTTTCTGCGAATTTATTCCTAAAGTTTGACTAATGAGAGAAGGATATAGGGGGAACTAATTAACTGTATTCTCTTTTTCATCAATACTATAAAAAATGACTAATATTATAACATCAAAATGGAAAACAAAAATGAGAAAGATGGAGACGAAAAGAGAGAGAGAGAAGGAGGAAAAAACGTGGAAAGGATTACATATTTATTCTGTTTTCCTGCCATTACCAGGAATTACAGTGTTGTTCCTGTCATTTTGTTCTAACTTATTGCACCTGTTGACTTTACTAATTAGGAAAACTGGGCAGATAGCAAGACAGACATTCAGGGAGGGAGAGAGAAAGAGAGAGAGAGAGAGAGAGAGAGAGAGAGAGAGAGAGAGAGAGAGAGAGAGAGAGAGAGAGAGAGAGAGAGAGAGAGAGAGAGAGAGAGAGAGACAGACAGAGCAAGAGAGGCCGAGAGACAGACAGACAAAGAAACAGACACCTCTCTTAGCCTCCTAAAATACCAACATTCCTCCGCTGCGTGTAACCTCCTTTTAAATACTTTCCATCGTTCCAGGCTCCTCCAATCTGCTCCACCTGCCCTCAGCTTCCTTTAAAGATGGTTTACCTCTCCTACCATAATAATCACAGCTTGTTTGTGTTTGGTCAGTTAGGTCATCTGAATGTTAGACGCTTCTCGTGGAACTGGACAGTGTGATATTATGGGTGAAGGGATACCTTACACGTTGGAAACAGAGGACAATGGTGAGAGAAAAAATCAGGGTTGGGGAGGGAGGGGAAAGTGTTCACAAGTGGAGTACTACAGTGATCTGTTCTGAAGCCTTTTCTGTTTCTGTTACATGTAAAAGGCCTGTTAGAGGAAATAATATTATTTATATCACTCTTTCTGGACAATTCAAAGCATGAGAAGAGTTAGAGAGAAGATGAGAGGAGTTAGATAAGAGATGAGAGGAATTAGAGAGATGAGAGGAGTTATAAAAAGAGATAAGAGGAGTTAGAGAAAAGATGGGAGGAGTTAGAGAAGAGATGAGAAGAGTTAGAGAGATAAGAGGAATTAGAAGCGACCTTAACTGCTAGAAGCTTCACCAATAAGCGAAGGCACTGCATCATTAGCCAGGAATAGGTTTTCTAGACTTCAAGCCGCATATTTATGTCAAAAATAAAAACTACTCCTGAAAATCTTGGAACAAATATAACTTCCTTCAGATGTGGTTCTTGAGGACTACCTCAAGCAAAATAAGTTCCAGCAAATGTCTGAGTATAGTTCAGGTTAATTGATTAATTAGGTCTGAACAGTCTTTGGTCAGCAGTTTTTTTCCGTATTAACTCCAATGTCTCTCTACGTCTTTGTGGTTTTTTTTTCGTGTATTTATCTCCCTCCCTTCTTCTGATTGCATTTCTTCCATGCCCACCTTCGCCATGGAACGCATAAAAGGAGAACAGAACAGGTAAGAAAGGGAGTATAGGGAGAGGATAAAGACGAAGGATAGGCAGCTTTAAAAAGGGTATTAATTGGGATATCTCTGATAAAGGAGAAAGAGGGGGAACAGCGAAAAACAAATTAACAAATTTGGAGGGAAAAAAGGCAGAGAAGGAATGAAGAACAAGGAGAGAAGGGAGAGAGAAGAAAGAGAAGAGAGAGATAGGAGTTATAAGCAAGAGTCATAAGATATTCTCTTGCTTAAGAAATCACCAGTTAACTTCTTGAAGTGTGTTGACTATTGTCAAGGCCTCACAGTAAGACATAACACTTCACGGATAAGTGCTCGCTGCTGAACACTTCCTGGAGAGCTGGGGCCAGATTCGCGAAGCAGTTACCCAAGCACTTATGAACCTATACATCTTTCCACAATCTTTGACGGCTTTGGTTACATTTATTAAGCAGTTTACAAGCATGAAAACATCCAAATCAACTGTTGGTCTTGTTATAAACAGCCTCCTGGTGCTTCGGAGCTCTTTAAGTGTTTAATAATTGTAAACAAAGCCGCCAAAGATTGAGAAAAGATGTACAGGTTCGTAAGTGCTTGCGTAAATGCTTCGTGAATCTGGCCCCTGAACAAGGACTGGAACTCGGTAACAGAGCAGCTATATGAGACTAGTGGGACAAGGACTCCACAGCACCCTACTGAGGGACCGTGGTCTTCATAGCACCCGACCTTGGGTACTGTGGTCTTCATAGCACCCGACCTTGGGTACTGTGATCTTCATAACACCCGACCTTGGGTACTGTGGTCTTCATAACACCCGACCTTGGGTACTGTGGTCTTCATAGCACCCGACCTTGGGTACTGTGGTCTTCATAACACCCGACCTTGGGTACTGTGGTCTTCATAGCACCCGACCTTGGGTACTGTGGTCTTCATAACACCCGACCTTGGGTACTGTGGTCTTCATAACATCCGACCTTGGGTACTGTGGTCTTCATAGCACCCGACCTTGGGTACTGTGGTCTTCATAACATCCGACCTTGGGTACTGTGGTCTTCATAGCACCCGACCTTGGGTACTGTGGTCTTCATAGCACCCGACCTTGGGTACTGTGGTCTTCATAACACCCGACCTTGGGTACTGTGGTCTTCATAACATCCGACCTTGGGTACTGTGGTCTTCATAGCACCCGACCTTGGGTACTGTGGTCTTCATAACACCCGACCTTGGGTACTGTGGTCTTCATAGCACCCGACCTTGGGTACTGTGGTCTTCATAGCACCCGACCTTGGGTACTCTGGTCTTCATAGCATCTTAGAGTGAATTGTGAGCCATAAGACCAGCACGGACACACCGTGCAGACCCTACACCTTACACCACACAACGAGACGCTGTAGGACTTGAAGTCATGTTTTGTTAAGTTGACATTACGTAGTATATACATTGCAATTACAACTGTGTATTCAAAAGTAACTGTGTGACTTGGATAAGAACTAACACGAGGGACGTGTCCCAGCGCTGAAGGACCGAACTGGCCGACTCTCCTAATCACAAGCTTAAATCTTGGCATAAAAAGCTAAGCCAATGACATTGGTTGAGAGTTCAAGTAACATACTTCTATTCACATCAGAAATATTCTCTCGCGAACTGTAGAAGCAAAGGGGAAACGTCCAATGATGGGCAAGCTCTTGACACGAAGCAGAAACATGAAACAACTGACATGAAGAAGAGAGAGAGAGAGTCTAAAGTGTGACTGACCCGGGTTCCAGCCCAGAAGGGAGCCAGGCTCCAGCCTGGCTCCAGGAAGGCCAAATGAGCCTTCCCACTACTAAGCTGACCAGATGGTAGCGTCACAAACAAGAATAAAGAAAAAGTTTCCCTTCTAGTAGCACCTTTCCCTACTAAGATGCAAGTTTCTGATCGAAGATAGCAATTGGTCCAGCTTTCTAAAGGCAATCAGTCAATAACTGCATAATTGTAGTTGCTGTCAAAGTTGTCAGTGGTGATTAAAAATATATAATGGTGTCCACGCCCTCTGTAAATCACTCGACGTGGGGAAAGAAACGGGGGCCCCTGATAAGGTCCAAATTCCAAATTCCAGGGCCAAATTCAGCAGACCAGCCGAGATCAATACCAACATACCTCAATCATCCTCAGTCCATTAAAGGAATAGTTGCGGAGTGGACTACAGGCCAGCGTCACTGCTGTCAATCACCGGTTAAGGAAATTGAAACACAATTAACAACATTTTTTCCTTCGTCATCTCTCCTGTGTTCCTGCCAATATAGTTACTAAAAGGTTGTTCTGATTCTGATACCAATTTGAACCACTCCCTTATATGACATCTTAAGAAATCCATGATTTCTTAAGATGAAATTTTTAGACACTGTAGGTGCCTTTGGCCTAGTGTGAACAGACAATTTAAGAAAAAGACCAGACAATTTAAGACCAGACAATTTAAGACCAGACCATTTAAGAAAATAGCAAAGGTGCAGGACCTAAAGATATCTTAAACGCTATTATGCATTTATTGGTTGATTACCAACAAGAATGGACTCAAAGTTGTCCATGAAGGTGACTTTATAGACTTACTTTAAAGGTTAAAGGCCTTAAGGTGACACAGTTGGTGTTTGTTACTGAGAAACAGTAGCATTGAGAGATACTGCCAGTATTTTCTCAATAAAAAATATAACCTGTTAATGACAACTCCAGACAGATCATGTTGCATGACGTGATTAATGAGTCTCATTAGTGGTGGGCATTTCCACTTATAAATACTGTGATTAAAGGTTAGAGTACCATTATCAGCATAGGCTTGGGCATTAGGAATTATATGCAGTTAATTAGACAATATAGCTAAGCATAAGGATGTATCAATAATGTTCACGTATGCAAACAAAACATGTGAAAGCTTCCCAGTTTATATATATCCAGGCCTATATATATTAATATATATCCAGATCTATATATATTAACTCAAATGAGTTAATGTAGACTAACAACAGTTATCATTCAGTATTCATTCAACATCAATCCTTATCCTACTGAACCCCTAATCTTAGTTAAACAAAGTATATATGGGAAAGGGAGGACTGAATATATTGGTGAACGATAAGGGAACGAACGAGAGGAACGGAATATGATAATATGACTAGGAAGAGAACCAGTTGGGGAGAATAGGATGGAAATAAGAGATTAGAATGATAGAAGTATGCACTTTAAAGGACAAAAAATACGGGGAGAGTGGATGTCTTTATGCGATAGCGAAAAAAATAACACAGGAATTAGGGACCCGGGGACTGCAGGAGGAACCCGCAATTCGGAGACTCCAACAGGAACCCGCAATACGGAGACTCCAACAGGAACCCGCAATACGGAGACTCCAACAGGAACCCGCAATACGGAGACTCCAACAGGAACTCGCAATACGGAGACTCCAACAGGAACTCGCAATACAGAGACTCCAACAGGAACCCGCAAAACGGAGACTCCAACAGGAACCCGCAAAACGGAGACTCCAACAGGAACCCGCAAAACGGAGACTCCAACAGGAACTCGCAATACAGAGACTCCAACAGGAACCCGCAAAACGGAGACTCCAACAGGAACTCGCAATACAGAGACTCCAACAGGAACCCGTAATACGGAAACTCCAACAGGAATCCGCAATACGGAGACTGCAGAAGGAACCCGCAATAATTCAGACAGTCTCATATTCTGCTATGAATTATGACTCGCCGATATTTCCTTGAGAGAAAGCTGGTAGGTGAGATTTAGCAGAAGGTGGAGACTGAGGTTAAGAAGTAGGTTGAGGGTGAGCAGGGGGCTGAGAGCTAGGTTGAGGGTGAGCAAGGGGCTGAGAGCTAGGTTGAGGGTGAGCAGGGGGCTGAGAGCTAGGTTGAGGGTGAGCAGGGGGCTGAGAGCTAGGTTGAGGGTGAGCAGGGGGCTGAGACCTAGGTTGATGGTGAGCAGGGGGCTGAGAGCTAGGTTGAGGGTGAGCAGGGGGCTGAGAGCTAGGTTGAGGGTGAGCAGGGAGCTGAGAGCTAGGTTGAGAGTGAGCAGGGGGCTGAGAGCTAGGTTGAGGGTGAGCAGGGGGCTGAGAGCTAGTTTGAGGGTGAGCAGGGGGCTGAGAGCTAGGTTGAGGGTGAGCAGGGGGCTGAGAGCTAGGTTGAGGGTGAGCAAGGGGCTGAGAGCTAGGTTGAGTGTGTGGTTGAGTACGGGGATCAATAAGAGGTTGAGAAGGCAGTTGTAAGTGAGGATGAGATGGGGTCATTGGTAAGAGTGGAAATGGAGCCGAATTGAAGATAAGGATAACAATGTAGGTAACGCTGGTAGGAGAGTAAAGAGCAAGGATGCAAAGGTGATGGTGAAGAGAGAGAGAGAGAGAGAGAGAGAGAGAGAGAGAGAGAGAGAGAGAGAGAGAGAGAGAGAGAGAGAGAGAGAGAAGAAGGAAGGCAAGTTAATGGTAAAAACAAGATAATGTTAGCTTGCTTAAAAACATATAATTATTTATAATATAGAAATATAAATAAAAAATTATTTGTGAATTGCATCAAGCCCCAAGATCCCATTAATTACCTGTTAAAGATTTCATTAATTAGGGTTTATATGGCTTGCGGCCTAATTAGCATTGCCAGGTGAGAGAGGAACCAGGTAATATTTGTTGGTTTGCGAAAGGTAAGTACACAGGGATACTACTGATGTCCCTAGCTGTAGTGTAGGGGTGGGTGTGGTGTAGGGGAGGGCGTGGTGTAGGGGTGGGTGTGGTGTAGGGGTGGGTGTGGTGTAGGGTAGGGCGTGGTGTAGGGGTGGGTATGGTGTTGGGGTGGGTGTGGAGTAGGAGTGGGTGTGGTGTAAGGATGGGCGTGGTGTAGGGGAGGGTGTGGTGTAGGAGTGGGTGTGGTGTAGGGGAGGGTGTGGTGTAGGGGTGAGTGTGGTGTAGGGGTGGTGTGGTGTAGAGGCTCTGTGCTATAAAGTGTTCCGTGTTAATCGCGAAATTGTTCTCAAGCTCGTTAATAATTTGTTTGGACTTGGAAAAGTTCGTGGTGATGAGGTGGTGTATGGCAGGGATGTCCATCGTGTGGTATATGGGGTTCAGTGTGATGAAGAAGGTGGTGTACCGGAGGGATGGGGGACGTAGTTTACAAAGGGATACGGCCAAGAACCGCAAGAACGGCCCAGTTCGGGGCGAGCCAATACTCCCGGACGGCTAGGCGGAGGAGAAAGGATTTGCCAATTTTTCCGCCAATCCTAATGAAAGTAATCTACTCTCCCACGCTGCCTAATTTTGTTTCCCGGGTGAATAATTGAGATAGGGGAGATGCGCGGTCGGTGAATGCCCGCATTGCCAGATGTATATGAATTTTTATTGCACCATTTCCGTTCCAACCCCTTTGAATTATACACATACACCCTCAGTATATATTTTATTTTCTGGCCACGACTCTACCGACAAGAGACCAGGACAATATTTTTCATGCGATAAAATAATGATCAGGGACGAGCTTTATGAAGAAAATGTATATAAATATAAAAGGTTTGTGCTGTTTTCTAAAATTTAGGACTCATAAAGATCCGTGGCTGGTTGGGGAGGTGTTGGGGGGGGTGTGGGGGGGTGTTGGGGGTGTGGGGGGGGTGGGTTGAGGAGAGGTACACATCCTCAGTCGTATGTAGACAGGGTTGGGTGGGAGTGGTCTTGGAAGGTTTGAGGATACGTAAATACCAGGGGGGATATACCACATTACCTTCCATCACTCAGTTACAGCCTCGCTCCTGTGCTAGGTAAGTCCGCTACGGGCTCACCATAGCCCGTGCTACTTGGAACTTTTGTTCCGAGTAGCTGAATCTAAAACAACAACAACAACAACTAGACTAGCCGGAGCCGTGGCCTAGCCCAGGTAAACATCAGCGAGGATCGGTTTGAAGGACTAGATTACTGACGTTCTCTCCAAGGTGTCGCGATGATTCCGCCATAAGCTTCTTGACATTAAAAATCTTTTGGTGACTTGTTATGATTATTTTCTAAAGGATGCCAGTGATGGTGGATGAAATATTTGTATTAACTCAGAGCGGTCATTACAGCCTTGGGTATAAATACGCTAGTGGCTCAGCAATAGTGAACAGCCTGCCTTAGCATCAGAGAGCCTATTACTCTTGTCTCGATATCCACTTCGTAAAACAATGCAGTGATTTAGCCTAACCCAAACCGTCAAATCCTCGGCTACCCACCTAACCTACTGGAACCGATAGTCATTATAGACCCATGAAGCGTCAATATTGCCGTGTTTTTAATTTCCCTAAATCACCGCAATTTTTACGCAGGGCTCGATTACGTAAAATGTGGAAAGCCCTGACCCTCGCCCTCCTTTCTGAAATTTCGAAATAAATAAATAAATATTACATAATATATATATATATATATATATATATATATATATATATATATATATATATTATATATATATATATATATATATATATATATATATATATATTTTACAGGAAGAGCCCAACACACAGGAAGTGGCCACAACAAACCAGGGAGAAAATCAGCGCACTGTTGGAAGAACTTCCCCGCTGGTGCCTCCGGCAGGGCTTGACTCCTCCAGTATCAAAATTAAGTATTCAGGGCGGCGGAAAACATTACCAACTCACCCCACTAAGTTTTAAGACCCGCCCATGTTGGGGACTAAAGTTTTCTCTACTCGGGCCGGCAGCTACACCTTCCTCCCAGCCCCCCCTTTGTGCAGGTCACTCCTGTTCCTCAAGGCATCACACACACCCCCCTTTTAGACCTTAAAAGGCCTTCAGGGCGGACGTCTGACTGTTTACGGGCTCACCATAGCCCGTGCTACATAGACACATCGTTCTGAGTAGCTAAATTTAAAACAACAACAACAGCGGACGTCTGACTACCTCCTCAGACTACTTTCACTAAGGGAGCTACTACTACTGGTCACTATTTTCCCCCATACTCCCCACCTCAACTCACTGGTCACTACTCGTCAAGTCGCTACTCACTATTCGCCTCGCTACTCACTATTCGCCTACTTAATTTTTTAATAGCATTAATCATTGTCATTTTGATGATGAGCACTCCATCTATTATGCTGTTATTCCTGATTTGTTCCTTGATAACCTTGTTAGGAAGCAGTCTTTAGCCACCTCTAAACAATACCTACATGACTACTCCGAGGCCCATTTTTACGTAACCATTATTTTAACCATTACCCAGTGTTTTTCTCAATATTATTATTATTATTATTATTATTATAGACGTGGAGTAAATGGATTGCCAAACGCAGATTTTGAACAAAAATATGAGTGAATGTGGTAGGATATAGATAGGAATGGTTGTTTGAGCAATTATGCTTCAACCCGTCCTCACACTAGGCTGGTTAAAGCAGCGGCCG
Source organism: Procambarus clarkii (assembly GCF_040958095.1). NCBI lineage: Eukaryota > Metazoa > Arthropoda > Malacostraca > Decapoda > Cambaridae > Procambarus > Procambarus clarkii. Next base: position 13,455,053 of record NC_091206.1, on the reverse strand, counting down.
TCCTCCCTAGACGCATTCATTAATTTTAACATACTGTGTATTAAAAAATGGGTTTGTTCATATATATAAATTAATATTATTATACATAAAAATTGTATGTATATTTAGGCTAGGATAGGTTAGTTGTTTAGGTCCTGTTGGCGATTATTTGTATTTGAAGTACGTGAGTGAAGCATTTATAGAATTGTGGTTTGCGCAGGAGACGTGAGTGAAGCACTGGTTCTGGAAGGGTTCGAACGTCATCAGTTAATTGTTAGTGTGTAAACCGCTTTTTCATGCATAAACCAACCCGTCCTCGACTCAAGTCCATTACATTCAGCGGTCAACCCCACAGACGCATTCATAAATTTTAACATACCGTTTATTCAAAACGGGAATTTTCTCAAGTATAAATTAATATTATAATATATTAGCATATTGTGTATATATAGGCATAGGTTAGGTTAGGTTAGGTGTTTAGGTTCTGTTGGCGATTATTTGTATTTGGAGTACGTGGGTGAAGCATTTATAGCGTTGTGATTCGAACAAAATTCGTCAGTGAAGCACTTGTTCCGGATATGTTCGAACGTCAGCAGTTGTGAGTCGTGTGTAAACCGCTTTTCATTCATAAACAGGGGGTTTGGCGGGTGGATGGAATCACTTTTGGATCTTTGTTTGGAGGACGGGCTGGCATAAACAGGGGGTCTGGCAGAAGAACTAACGAGCTTGGATCTTTGTATGTAAGGACGGACTGAATGCTTTCTGCAGTTTCACCTGTTCCTAGTAGCCCGTCCTCCAAACAAAGAACCAAAAGTAATTCCATGCACCCGCCAAACCCCCTGTTTATGAATGAAAAGCGGTTTACACACGACTCAACTGATTTCGTTCGAACACTTCCGGAACAAGTGCTTCACTGCCGAATTCTGTTCGACCTCAGAACGCTATAAATGCTTCACCCATATACTACAAATACAAATAATCGCCAACAGAACCTAAACACCTAACCTAACCTATGCCTATATATGCACAATATGCTAATATATTATAATATTAATTTATACTTGAGAAAATTCCCGTTTTGAATGAACAGCATGTTAAAATTTATGAATGCGTCTGTGGGGTTGACCGCTGGGATGTAATGGACTTGAGTCGAGGACGGGTTGTACAAATGCAAATAATCGCTAACAGAACCTAAACACCTAACCTAACGGTGCCTAAATATGCACAATATGGCAATATAAAATAATATTAATATATATTTGAGAAAATTCCTGTTTTGAATGAATAGCATGTTAAAATTGATGAATGCGTCTTTGGGGTCGACCGCTGGATGGAATGGACTTGTTCTGAGGACGGGTTGGTTGCGAGTCGCGTGTGACCCACTCATTCACAAACAGGGAGGGTTGGTGGCTGGATTAACGAGCATATGGTAATTGTTGCTGAGGTGGTTGTTGTTAAAGATTCACTACCTGGAACTAAAAGATCCAAGTAGCACGGGCTATGGTAAGCCCGTAGTGGAGTGTTGCTAAGGACGGGATGGTTTCCGAGGATCACTGCCCTCCCCCACCCCCCCCCCCCCTTCCCCTACAACACTGGTTGACGGCCTGATCCATCAAACTGCTCGTGCACGCAGCTAGCAATCTGACGTAGGGAAAACAGACCGACTGATGCAAGTAGCCTTCGTAGACATCAAGATTTCCCATGAACACAACTGGAGCTCTGTGGGTAAGTGTTTGTATAGAGTTATTGTATAGAGTGTTTTTATAAAAACTAAATATAAATTTAAATATTCTTCGGCTTATTATAGCACATACATGTACTATATTAGGCCTAAGGTAGTGCGTATTAGGCCTAGGACTCTTAGGATAGCTTAGGTTTTGTTTTATATTTGTGTTACGGTTAGAAAAGCTTCCAATTTGGCCAAATTTAATAATACAAATCGCTCATTTTTTCCCGGTCCTTCACTACCTATGGGCTCTTTGGAGCAAACGATCACTATACGTGCTTGGGAATGTGTTGAAAAGCCTCGATACCGCTATGCTACAGAGCTATCTCATGGTGCACTTGTTACATCCCAACTTTGCAATGTAGCTTTTCAGACCCGATAAATCGTGGGTAAGTAGTTTAACAACCGACCACCTGGTTTACGGATGAAATGACCTCTACACATAACCCAATTCTGAGGTAATGCTTGTCCAAGCTGCGGCCAGCCTCAAAGACGCATATATGCATATATATATATGTCGTACCTAATAGCCAGAACTCACTTTTATGCCTACTATGCAAGGCCCGATTTGCCTAATAAGCCAAGTTTTCCTGAATTAATATATTTCTCTAATTTTTTCTTATGAAATGATAAAGCTACCCATTTCAATATGTATGAGGTCAATTTTTTTTACTGGAGTTAAAATTAACGTAGATATATGACCAAACCTAACCAACCCTACCTAACCTAACCTAACCTATCTTTATAGGTTAGGTTAGGTTAGGTAGCCGAAAAAGTTACGTTAGGTTAGGTTAGGTAGGTTAGGTAGTCGAAAAACAATTAATTCATGAAAACTTGGCTTATTAGGCAAATCGGGCCTTGCATAGTAGGCTGAGAAGAGCATTCTGGCTACTAGGTACGACATATATATATATATATATATATATATATATATATATATATATATATATATATATATATATATATATATATATATATATATTGTGTATAGTTATGCTTATGATGGGTTTCGTTAGGTGTTTTGGATCTGTTGGCAGATATTAATTTTTTGCCTAATGTAGGTGAAAGTATTTAGAGAAGTGAGATTCGAACGCATGAAGAGAGTAAAGCACTGTCCGAAAAAACTTCGAACGTAATCGGCTGTGAATCGTGTAATGTGTATATTTGCTGGTTCACTAATCAGGTGACACAAATGTGGAGTAATGAGGCTGGCTTCATTAATCCCTAGAGTGACGAGCCAGCACGCAGGAACAACTAGAATGATGAACTTGCTTTAAGAACCGCTAGAATGACGGGCCAGGCTTCAAGAACCGGTAGAATGACGAGCCAGGCTTCAAGAACCGCTAAAATGACGAGCCAGGCTTCAAGAACCGGTAGAATGACGAGCCAGGCTTCAAGAACCGGTAGAATGACGAGCCAGGCTTCAAGAACCGGTAGAATGACGAGCCAGGCTTCAAGAACCGCTAAAATGACGAGCCAGGCTTCAAGAACCGGTAGAATGACGAGCCAGGCTTCAAGAACCGGTAGAATGACGAGCCAGGCTTCAAGAACCGGTAGAATGACGAGCCAGGCTTCAAGAACCGCTAAAATGACGAGCCAGGCTTCAAGAACCGCTAGAATGACGAGCCAGGCTTCAAGAACCGCTAGAATGACGAGCCAGGCTTCAAGAACCGGTAGAATGACGAGCCAGGCTTCAAGAACCGGTAGAATGACGAGCCAGGCTTCAAGAACCGGTAGAATGACGAGCCAGGCTTCAAGAACCGGTAGAATGACGAGCCAGGCTTCAAGAACCGCTAAAATAACGAGCCAGACTTCAAGAACCGCTAAAATAACGAGCCAGACTTCAAGAACCGCTAAAATAACGAGCCAGACTTCAAGAACCGCTAAAATAACGAGCCAGGCTTCAAGAACCGCTAAAATAACGAGCCAGACTTCAAGAACCGCTAAAATAACGAGCCAGGCTTCAACAACCACTAAAATAACGAGCCAGGCTTCAAGAACCACTAAAATAACGAACCAGACTTCAAGAACCGCTAAAATAACGAGCCAGACTTCAAGAACCACTAAAATAACGAGCCAGGCTTCAAGAACCACTAAAATAACGAGCCAGGCTTCAAGAACCGCTAGAATAACGAGCCAGGCTTCAAGAACCGCTAGAATAACGAGCCAGGATTCATGGATAGCATAGCATCTGGAGTTCTTCAGCATCACGTGCCCAGGTAAACCTCAACAGCATTAATGATGCCCTGCTTAATGTTGCTTGTAGTCAGCGTTGTAGAGATTGTATGCTGCGCCGTCAGCGAGTATATCAGCTATTTTTGTTGTGTTTTGGTATTCTACATGGATGGAGCAAGCCAATGTTATGTTCGTATTTCTCAGGGGGAACACCACTGGTGTCAGGGGTGGTGTTACGGGGTATTGAACTGGGTTAGTGTTGACGGTGGTGTTGGAGGGTGTATTGAAGGGGGTGTTGGAGGGAGTATTGAAGGAGGGGTGTTGGAGCAAGGTACCAGCCTCCCTCTCTGATAAACTGTTAGTAATTAATTCTCACTATTCCTTCCCTCTTCCATCTCTATTTTCTTTCCCCTTGTCCCTTTCTCTTTTCCATCCATTACTTTTCCCCCCTCACCATGTCTCCTCACTCCTCCCCCTTGGTTAGTCTGTTCCCTCACCACTATAACCCCTTCCTATACTCACTCTCTCTCTCTCTCTCTCTCTCTCTCTCTCTCTCTCTCTCTCTCTCTCTCTCTCTCTCTCTCTCTCTCTCTCTCTCTCTCTCTCTCTCTCTCTCTCCCTCCCTCTCTCTCTCTCTCTCTCTCTCTCTCTCTCTCTCTCTCTCTCTCTCTCTCTCTCTCTCTCTCTCTCTCTCTCTCTCTCTCTCCTCTCCTCCACCCATTACCTCCCTTTCTTATCAGTTATTAATGCTCCCTCGACCCCTCCTCACCCTAGAACTCCTCACCTTCATCCCCACTCTCTCCAACTCTTGCTCCCTGACCCCAACTCCCTCTCAACACCCTCAATGCCTCTCATTCCCCTACCCCCTTCCGCACTTTCACACGCCCCCCCCCCCTTAAACTCATTTTCTCTCACCTCAACTTCCTCACCCCTAATTCCCTCACCCCCATTTAATTTACTCACCCCCAGCCTGACTCTCTCACCCCCCCACACCTAGACCCTCACCCCACACCCCCCCACTCAATCATCCTTCACCCCCACCAACGACAACAAACCCAACACAAAAATTCTGGCCAATATTTGGTGATAGCGGGCGTCCCGTCAAATATATCTCCCCACACCAGCAAATTGGAATACCCGCGAATCTCTCTCTCTCTGTCTCTCTCTCTCTCTCTCTCTCTCTCTCTCTCTCTCTCTCTCTCTCTCTCTCTCTCTCTCTCTCTCTCTCTATCTCTGTCTCTCTCTCTCTCTCTCTCTCTATCTGTGTCTCTCTCTCTCTCTCTCTCTCTCTCTCTCTCTCTCTCTCTCTCTCTCTCTCTCTCTCTCTCTCTCTGTCTCTGTCTCTGTCTGTCTCTCTCTGTCTGTCTGTCTCTCTCTGTCTCTGTCTCTGTCTCTCTCTCTTTCTCTCTCTCTCTCTTAATTAAAAGTTCAAACTTGTAATCTTCTCGTTTATACTCAGTGTCATGTGGGATAAGATCTCATTCGGTTGCTATGGTCTTCTTGTCCTCTGTGCCTTGAGGAAGGAGACGCCATCCCTGCCATATGGGAGGTGATACCATTGTTGCCATAGAAGAAGAACTGACATCGTTGCCATAAGACATAACATCGCTGCAGGCGATGAGTCACAATAACGTGGCTAAAGTATGATGACAAGACTTCACTAGAATGTGAAGGGACGACGACGTTTCGGTCCGTCCTGGACCATTCTCAAGTCGATAGAGAATTCATCTACTTGAGAATGGTCCAGGACGGACCGAAACGTCGTCGTCCCTTCACCATCTAGTGTGTGGTCTTGTCATCACATAACATCGCTGCTTTATTCTTTGGGACGAGGGTAGAGTATTTGGTTCACAACCGGTTTAACCTGATTCCGATTCCTACGCAGGTGGTGAGACATGTCGTGGGAGGATGCGGGGTCAGGAGGTTTTCCCTTCACCCAACGCACCTTAAAAGGTAGCCGAGAGTGCGGGAACATTTGTGCCCTCCTGGGAAAGTTCACTCTAGGGCTTCAGGAAGCTTAGTAGGCTTCTTCTCCCAGACAATGGGAACCCAAACGCACACGAGATATTCATAAAATTCGGAGCCATTGGATATCATCGGCTTGGAAAATAAGGTCATTGAACCTTGTACCGTCATATTTGTTTACGGCAATTCATAAAATGCAATTATATGTCAGATGTGCATCATGTAACTTATGAAACATTATGTATGTGCAAGCAACAGTTGAAGCTCCAAAGCTTTGCTTGTGGGTCGACGGATCACTTGGTGTAACCCTTTAGGAGCAAAATGTTGATAGAGAAGTCTGTGTTGTTTGACACAGTACTCCCGGGACAAGCACGTCGAGCTGAGGGTGATAGATTGCTGGATAGAGGGTGAGAGAGTGAGGATGAAAGTGAGAGGAAAAGAGAGAGAGAGGGGGGGGGGGGATGGGGGGAAGAGAGAGGGAGAGAGAAAAGAGTGACCTTTGGGAAACGGCATCGAAGTGTTCGCAAGTGACACTGCAGTAAACTGGACCTTTCATCTAGTGATGGAGAAGAGATTGATGGTCCTTCTTTTAGCTATGCTTCCCGGTGTCATTTATCTTTAGGAGTTGCTCAGTTTCCAATTTGAACACCTCTTGGATCCCCCCCCCCTCCACCCCCTTTTTGTACCTCACATATTTCACTGCCAATTTTTGTATCAATTTATTCAACTTAATCGTTCACATATGCAGGCGATGAGTCACAATAACGTGGCTGAAGTATGTTGACCAGACCACACACTAGAAGTTGAAGGGACGACGACGTTTCGGTCCGTCCTGGACCATTCTCAAGTCGATTGAGAATTCGTTCACATACATTTACCCCGAGATGTGGCTTTGTAGTATATAGTATCCTTTTTTGCTCCAGCTATTTTAATGCTTTATCATTCCCATCTTCTCCAGTTCTCTCTTAAAATTATCATGCATCGTTCTTTCTATGTTGCAATATATCTGTTCTCCTCTATCCTACTTTCCCTGCCTGTTGAATTATATCTGTACTTCTCTTTCCTATCCCTACTTTCCCTTCCCCTCTTCCAGCTTGTCCTACTTCTCAGTCTTGCCTTACGAAACAGTTTCTTAAAGCATGGGATGATTTTGAGGGTAAATCCACTTTCGGGATTTGAGATGCCAAAGTTCGTCATGTTTTGAACAGATATGTTATGATGAGGTCGTATTCGTCTCTCTCTCTCTCTCTCTCTCTCTCTCTCTCTCTCTCTCTCTCTCTCTCTCTCTCTCTATATATATATATATATATATATATATATATATATATATATATATATATATATATATATATATATATTCAGTCTTCAGAATAAGCACTGTGTAGTTTTCCAGTCAGTCCGCCTCTACAGTTGGCTTTAACTGAAGATGTTTTAAGATGCAGGAAAAAATAAAGAGAAAGTGAAACTGAGAGAATGAGAGAGAGAGAGAGAGAGAGAGAGAGAGAGAGAGAGAGAGAGAGAGAGAGAGAGAGAGAGAGAGAGAGAGAGAGAGATCATTCTACATACCAACACAAACACATACTGGTGGAACACGAACAAGGAGACACAGGTGGAAACTGAGTACCCAAATGAGCCACAGGGAAGCTAGAAATAATTTTTTCAGTGTCAGAGTAGTTAACAGGTGGAATGCATTAGGCAGTGATGTGGTGGAGGCTGACTCTATACACAGTTTCAAATGTAGATATGATAGAGCCCAGTAGGCTCAGGAATCTGTACACCAGTTGATTGACGGTTGAGAGGCGGGACCAAAGAGCCAGAGCTCAATACCCTCGCAAGCCCAACTAGGTGAGTACACACACACACACACACACACACACACACACACACACACACACACACACACACACACACACACAGTACATATACTCATACAATCACCCGGAGATGCAAATATCTCTATCACAAAGGCCAGTTTTGGTTGCGGAAAAAAACACATCCAATTTGCCCGACAACAAATTCTTTCGTTCACGACTCCAATTTCAAAGCAAAATTAAAACCCGCTGAATCACTGTCACATTCAGTCACTATCGCAAACCTACCGAATCACTATTACAAACCCATTTAATCACTATCACAAACTCATTTGGTCACTATCACAAACCCATTTAGTCACTATCACAAACCCATTTAGTCACTATCACAAACCCACCGAGTCACTATTACAAACCTGCCGTCATTATCACAAAACCACTAAGCCACCAATCGAATATATGGCCAGCGTCACTATTCCCCTCTACAGATTCAAGAGAAAGGATTTTTACACACATACACACACACACACACACACACACACACACACACACACACACACACACACACACACACACACACACACACACACGTAGAGAACAGGAAGAGATTCTTTCACTTGCATTCAAATTTTCCCTTCCATCTCCTGTTCCCCTTTATGCTATGTAGTCTGGTCAAGTTATATATGGCTTTCATAGAGGGGAAAGGGGGGAGAGGAGGGAAAGGGGACTGGGTGGAAAAGAAGAGGGGGGCTTTCACAATCTGTTATAGAGGGGAGGGAATAGAGGAGCTATGTCTATTGTTGAGGTGGAAAAGATGTCCTGACATGTATCTGAAGACCTCTGACTCTCTCCTTCCGCCTTTACGTTACTAATTATAACGTAATGTCGAGGTTTCTTTTATTACTGAAGGACTTCGAATTCAATAATAACTAAAACATATACATATTGTAGGGTGTGAAGTATAATATATAAGAGTTTGAGTTATAATCAGCCAGGGTACTAGATTCCCTCATGCTTCTAACTGGGACACTTCTAAGGAAAACAATATTCTTGACATAACTGTGTAAGATTTGATTTGGTACTCGAAATTCACTCATTACTTGACTCCCTTGACGCTGGAGAACGATGGCGTGGTGTAACTTCTCAGGCGTGTTCCTAGCGCCCAAGTTCACAGCTGGTCAGATTGGATCATTTGCATCATGTTATTGTTACCGAGCGTCAGGGAAAAGTCCGTTCAAACTATCCATAATCCTTTTAAAGTAACCAGTTGGGTTCAGATATTCTTTTGTACGTGATGGTGATGCTGTTGGCAGTATGTAGGATGCTGGGTTCTAAGTGCATAGTTCTATATATATATATATATATATATATATATATATATATATATATATATATATATATATATATATATATATATATATATATATATATATATATGCGAACAAGCCTGAATGGTCCCCAGGAAACAATATGTGTTCCTCACGTGTGCCCCAAAGAATGAGGTGATTTGGTAAAATGCTATGCCCAAGATTACTATCCGAGTGCCGGCGGTGGGGTGGTTCAAATAGCCTCGGCTATCACCTCATTATGTCCGGTCGTGATGGTCAAGTGGATTAAGGCGTCTTGTACATACCAGTTGCGTTGCTTCTGGGAGTATGGGTTCGAGTCACTTCTGGGGTGTGAGTTTTCAGTTATATATATATATATATATATATATATATATATATATATATATATATATATATATATATATATATATATATATATATAGGGGGGTACCACCACTGGTGCAATTATAGGGACCCACAGCCTCAGAAAAGGGAACACAGAGCATTCAGGGAAAACTTGCCATTTAACTCTGAATACGTAAGAGTGTTCGCTTCTCCTACCACCCCCCTTTTTTATGGTGTACACTTTATTATGCAAGGTTATACAGTTACATATCTGATTTTAAACAAAAAATTAACATATATATATATATATATATATATATATATATATATATATATATATATATATATATATATTTATATCTATATATAAATATATATAGATATAAATATGCATATACCTCATATATATATTTAAGGAGGTATCCTTAAGCACTAGTTTTACCTTCGGCGTCGTTGTTATTGTTCAAGATTCAGCTATTCGGAACAAAAGTTCGAAGTAGCACGGGCTATGGTGAACCCGTAGTGGATTTTTTATGCTTCGGTGTCATAGACACAAGCGAGGGAAAATTCAGACCATGCTATCTTGAAATTTAAGTAAACGCTGTTTTTGAGTAATACAGATCTTTCACAGTTCCGTCGAAACAGCTGATGTTCCAGATCTTCAGTTTTGCATTTGATCTTGACACAGTTGACTTCTTGGGCACTTTAGCCTTCGGATCAAACTCTTATTTACTCTAGTTACTAAAATATTTCTGGATATAAACTGAAATCTGTTTGATGTTAACAGTGATTCTTTGTACTGTTCGCTAACCTGCTGCCAAACGACGTCCATAGTTGTGCATATTGAACATATAAACGGGAATTTTTTTCTGTTGACGTAATATTAAACTGTAACCGGTAGTTACTTCTCCCACATCCCGTTTGTTAGTTTATTTCAAAGAGCGAGATCTACGATAAGGCTAAATGTTACCCATTTTGCGAGCATTGAACAAGACACACAAACCGGCCACATTACAGTATGGGAATGTTTGGATGCTGGGCTCGCCGGATCTAGCTTGAATGTTGTCTAACAGTTGCAGATAAACCCTTGGACAAAAGTGCCACATTAATGCTTACAAATCTATTTTGGTCATCAATTTTGTGACCTCTAAATAACTATTCGTTTCACGGCATCAATGACGGGTCCGTGAGGGCTTTGATTCCCGGAACCACCAATAGGCAGGTGGTTCACGATCTAATGAAAATATGAAAATTCTTTGATTAATTTAAGCTTCAAAATCTTTTACGTGTCTAGTGAAGGACAACTTTTCACCTGTCGTCGTACCCAATATATTTATTGATGAATAATATGACAATTTCTTTTTGTCCAACAATCCATCCATTTGGAATGGTTGGTAAAGCGATGACCTCGCGTCTTGCAAGGTCGTAGTTCAGGTCCTTATAATTTCTAGCTTCTGAGAATCGTTCCTTCATTCCACCTTATACTCTAGCTTCATGCTCTCATCTCCAAGCTTCTTGTCCTCATATCCAAGCTTCTTGTCCTCATCTCCAAGCTTCTTGTCCTCATATCCTAACTTCTTGTCCTCATATCCTAACTTCTTGTCCTCATATCCTAACTTCTTGTCCTCACATCTTAGACGAGACTTTGTCTTCATAATAACCTTGCTATTTTATCTTCTTGTCCAACTATATAGAATGGGGACATATTTCGTACTTCTCTGAGACAAATATCTCTGCGTTTCTGGGTATTGTTTCTATTGTTTCTAGATTACCATAGGTCGTTGAGACTCACAAGAACAGCATAAGATAAAATACTTATGAAATTCAACCCAGCCTCCCAGGTGGGGCAGGTTAGATGGGAACAACACGTGATGGGGTTTTGATCAGTAAGGTACGGAGTAAAGTACGCTCGCTCGGGTGGAATGGCAGCTAATGTGGGGATGGCAGCTAATGGTGAGGACGTCAGCACACGTCGGGATGGCAGCGTAGGTTTAGGACGACAATTCAGATGAGGAGGGTAACTCAGGACAGGAGAATAGTTCAGATAAGGATGACAGCACAGGTAAGGATGGCAGCTCCGGTAGAGGATAGCACCTCAGGTGAGGACATCAGCTGAAGAGAAGGCAGCTTCTGAAGTGAGGAAAGCAGCAGGTTGGGTGAGGAGGGCAGCATCGGGGAGGTCTCTTAGCTCACTTCAAAAAGCGTTCTGCTCCGTCTTGGCCGCTGCCTTCATAAGGGCCGAGGATTTTGCCTTCATCTCCGGCACGCACGGTTAATCCGCTCCGCTAAATGACAGATGCGACGCCCAGAAATTCTATTTTGGCTAAAATTATGGCATGTGTAGGGTCCAGGAGGAGGAGGAGGACGACGACGAGATGAAACAGAAGGAACAGAAGAATGAGGAGGGTGGAGAAAACCGACGAGAACAGATCAACCACGTATCAACCAAATTAGATTGTAGAGTACCAGTATGTAACCAAGTACACTACCAACGTACCATTCAAAGGTAAAGTACCTGCCTGGTACTTGCTGGACGACGAGGGGGGCGGCTCGCCTCACCGACACATGCCAGCAAGATGAAATGTGATTCGCACGCAAGTGTGGTTCGCAATTTATATGATTTGTGGCCAGGGGACCGAATGTTAATGGCCACTTCCGGTGCCAACGAAAGAGAGAAAGGGTAGAACATGGCCCCCTGTTTCTCTTATTCCTTTCCATGGGCACCATGGCACGGTGGGAGAGTGCTTGTCTAGGTTTACTCACCTAGAGTACTAGGTGAGCTGTGTGTACTCACCTAGAGTACTAGGTGAGCTGTGTGTACTCACCTAGAGTACTAGGTGAGTACACACAGCTTAATGCCAGTTACTCCACAAGATCAAGGTAGAATTCTTCCCTCATCCCTGTCTCTTGATGGTTATTATGACCCCTTTAAGGAAGATGAGAAACTTGGGAATTATTTTAACTGATCATTCTCCTTGTGCTTTATGCAGTTATTCTTACCTACTCTAAGTACTTTATAACGTCATAGAGCTGCTCTCACTGTCTCCAGGGTCGTCTTGAGAGCAACTCTCAGTTGCTACTGTATGTGTGAGAGACGCGCTGAATGACCCACTTCTCTCTCTCTCTCTCTCTCTCTCTCTCTCTCTCTCTCTCTCTCTCTCTCTCTCTCTCTCTCTCTCTCTCTCTCTCTCTCTCTCTCTCTCTCCTCCCCCCTAAGTTCGGGTTATGAAAGTCAATGAGAGAGGAACATATTCACTATACTCAAGAGAGTGATTGATCAGTATAATGTCTCGGGAGACACATTAACTTCTCCGAGGCTCTGGGTCCCTACAGTTGCACCAAAGGCTCTACCGCTTTTGTAACTCTTTGTAACTTTGTAACGGTTGAAATCTAGGAGAGACGACCCACTGAATATATATATAATCTTTATTTCTTCATTTAGTGTATGGTGAATATTAAGCTCTCAAAGTTCCAGCGAAACTATTGTGGATTGAAAGAAATTTTCGAAGAAAGTTACAGCCAACGAGACTATGCTAATTATGTCTATTTTATATATATATTTTTTTAATGAAACTTCGCCTTCTGAGGTGAACTTTAAACCTTTAACGTGTCAACACGAATTGCAAGGAAAAAAAATTCCCCATTATTTTTACGTGTCCAACAACTGCGTCAATTTTCTCAAGAACTCTCTGGTGGGTAAAGTGTTCACACCGCTCACACGAGGAAAAAAAATAATTGGATGTCGAATTCTCTCAAATATGACCACGTGTTTTTATCTCAAACTATTATCGTCTTCCATTTCTCTATCTCTCTCTCTATCTCTATATTCCCTATTTTCCATCGTTTATATGGTTCTGAACCCCTTGTTCTCACTCTATTCCTCTTATTTATTTTCTTAATTTATTTTCTTAATTTATTTTGAATTTTCTATTTCATGTATATTTCTAATTTCTATTTTAACATTGCTTTACTCCTCTATGTCAGCCACTCTCTTATATTTTTTGTGATTAAACTCTGCTTCTGGCAGGAATGAGTGTGCTATTTTCTAGAGATATGAATATGCTTGCTGTGTGTCTTTGTGCTTCTATAACCTTTATGTGCCTGCTTCAGCTCCTGGGTTCCTCGTTTAAAGACGACTGTCGTCTAATGCAATGATTCTGACCTAAATTTCTCCTCTAACACCTGAATTTGAGATTGTGGACTGATTTTGTTCCTACGATAACAAATACTTTCTACGATCTCTATGGCTCATAAGCGTCTGAATGTCAACAATTTCTTATTTTCCAACATGCATTTCCCTAAGAGCATTGACATAAACAAGGTAGAGTATGGACCATATGATCCGTGGGGGATTTGCTTGCTAACCTTCACCAGGTTAACTTCTCGCCCTTCACTGTCACTCTGTTTCATCTCTGTTAGGTACTCTTTATTAATTTTAGTGCACTTCCAGTTACTGCCTCCTCCTCCTACTTTTTAGGAGGTACTACCCTCCTTCTGGTAGTACTCTGATCCCTGGTTCGAGTCACCTCAGCGCTCCAGTTGATTTTCTGGATTTGTAGAACTGCTTATTGGGTAATATAATAGACTGAGAAACATCCTGAGTGTTTTAATCGCAGGTTAGACATATATATATATATGAATGAGTTTGGTTTGATTTACATAGTGATTTTACATAGTGATTACATAGTGATAGTGGATTACATAGTGATTTACATAGATTTACATAATGACTGCCTCGTATGAACCAATTGGCCTTCTTGAGTTTCTTGAACCCTTGTGTCCTTATCCCATTGTTGTTAGTTTTGTTGAAGTACAACATGTTAGCAATGATTTCCTTTCTCTTTAAATCCATGTTGAACAAGCTCGTTTACAGACCTAGTTCTGTCTAAATATTCTGCTAAGTTATCTTATTACTATTCATCCAAGTACTTTGTAGGAGCTGTTTGACAGTCGTATGCACATAGACTTTCTTGACTATTGATATCCCATTCGCCATCTTCTTGTTATCGTGCAACTCTCCTCTTGCCAGTGAATCTTTCACGTCTCTGAAGTTCAATGTTAGAGATATGCAGAGAGCCTGAATAGTTTCAACATGCAAGATGATACGTCTTCTGCAACTGTACCTTTAGTTTTTGTTGTAAGGATTAGCTAATTGCCTCATTACTTCTTCTATTGTTGCTTTAATATTAGTGTGTGTGTGTGTGTGTGTGTGTGTGTGTGTGTGTGTGTGTGTGTGTGTGTGTGTGTGTGTGTGTGTGTTGTGTGTATTTTAGTGTGTGTGTGTGTGTGTGTACTCACCTAGTTGTGCTTGCGGGGCTTGAGCTCTGGCCCTTTGGTCCCGCCTCTCAACTGTCAATCAACTGGTGTACAGATTCCTGAGCCTACTGGGCTCTATCATATCTACACTTGAAACTGTGTATGGAGTCAGCCTCCTCCACATCACTTCCTAATGCATTCCATTTGTCAACCACTCTGACACTAAAAAAGTTCTTTCTAATATCTTTGTGATACCTGTGTGTGTGTGTGTGTGTGTGTGTGTGTGTGTGTGTGTGTGTGTGTGTGTGTGTGTGTGTGTGTGTGTGTGTGTGTGTGTGTGTGTGTGTGTGTGTGTGTGTGTGTGTGTGTGTGTGTGTGTGTGTTTTACATGCTTGAATATTTGAATACATACAATTTCTGTTCCTGTTGGTGGCTAAAATCAGTTGTTTTCCATTCCTTTCCGTGGCTGTGTCCCCCAGTTACTCTTGGAGAGAGTTAACTGGTGGAGGTGGTGGGGCGGATAATACTACAGCCTCCCTAGGGTTGAGAGGGGGATGTTCATCTGTTGCATCGAAAAAAACACAATAAACTCTTTATTGCACTTCAGGAGAACTCTTGACTACAACCACAGTGTTGACCAGACCACACACTAGAAGTTGAAGGGACGACGACGTTTCGATCCGTCCTGGACCATTCTCAAGTCGATTGTGAAGAGGAGGTATAGACAGGCAATAAATAGGCAAGAGAGAGCTGAAGAGCAAATTAAGGTGTAGGGGATAGTAACCACACTGGTTAAGGGTTCTTACCCTACTGTTACCCACGTGCCTAACAATATTTACCTCCACCTCCCTAAAACAAATGAATAACACGAGGAAAAATCAATATATTCACCCGGTGTTTATGAGTGAAAATATTTACATTCGTTACCTTGAATATGAAGCCTCGTCACCTGTCCCTTACTACCCCTGTGGCAGTGTCCCACACCATATGACGTCGGAGACCCCGTGAGCGTGATGAGATCCTGATGGTATGATGAGCCGTTGTAGCGGGGAGAGAGCCTGTTAGGCTCATCGATGGCCCTCCGGCTCTCTGGCCAAGGATGAGGCTATGTCCCTAGCTCCCTCATCCTTGGCCAGACTCTTAACCCGAGTAATGCGCATATCATCAAGGCTAATGTGCGCACGTCCGCACTGCGGTGTGAGATTTTGTTGTCTTGTGGGTGTAAGGTGTTGTGGGAGGGTGGGGGTGTGGGTGTACGGTATTGTGGGAGGGGGTGGAGGATGTGGGTGTACGGTATTGTGGGAGGATGTGTGTGTGTGTGTGTGTGGCGGGCTCAGACCATGACCCTGAACTTCATCATCCAGAGACCGTCTTGGTCCTCCGCCAGGTCTCACCTGACCATCGCTTGCGCTTGCCACAATGTCGTGACCCCTGGCACAATACACTTCCATATATCCTGCGGGAGATAGCATTGTAGCCGGCCCGGAGGACCTGATCTAGGGGAGGCGTGATAAGGACTGTAGTTACCAGGATTTAGGAGCTGTGGTCGTATATGAAGACACAGGTTAGAGGTCGTCTCAATGGCGCTGCGTGTTTGTCATGCAATTAAACTTGTGATTTGCAGAATTTGATTGTTATAACCATGACTCATGCTGACACCTTGGCCTGATTTAGCACGTGCGAAAATCGCAGCAAAATACATTGAGTCGAAAATGTCAACGCCGACAGGGGAATCGACTAAAAAGATGTCAAGGATGAAAATATGATTAGTTTATTTGATCAAAATAACTGTCAAGGGTGAAGACTGTGCAGGTAAGCTTGGCTGAAACTTTGCCAGTCATTTATGGCTCTGAATGACACAGTGAATGTCTTGTCGAAAGTTTAGATAGGCAAGGTGGAGCGAGGGACGATCCCAGCACACGACTAATGGCAAAACCTGCATCACTATAGCCAGGCTCTAGGATGACGTAGCCCTGTATACTGCTGGGATTGCAAAGTTAACTGAATTAAAAGTTAAATCAGCGGTGAATGAAATTTTGAGATGAGGTACAGGTAAAGGTCGTATATGAAGATAGAGGTCGTTAGTGCAGATGAGGGTCGTAAGTGGATGCAGGTAAGGGTCGTTAGTGCAGATGAGGGTCGTAAGTGGATAAAGGTAAGGGTCGTTAGTAGATGCAGGTGAGGGTCGTTAGTGGATGCAGGTGAGGGTCGTTAGTGCAGATGAGGGTCGTAAATGCATGCAGGTAAGGGTCGTATATGAAGGTGAAGGTCGTTAGAGCATGCAGGTCAGGGTCGTTAATGCAGGTGAGGGGTCGTTAGTACAGGTGAGGACAGTTAGTGTAGGTGGTTTCAGTTGGTAAGGACGGCAAGTATCAGTTGGCATGATTAGTGCAAGTGCTAGTGGTTAGTTCAGGAGAGGATGATTAATGGCGCGGGAGAGTGATTAGAGTAGGTCAGCACTGTGAGTACGAGCTATAATAACTAATTTGTTCCCAAACCATAACGATGCTCAATACACCTGTATCCATACAAGATCAAATAGATTATGATGCTTTTGCAATTCAGGGGATACATCTTGTAGCCTACAACGTACATGACCCAGTTGGAAATAAGCCCAACGAAGCATTTAATGTCACATCGCAGAAACTATCATTTTCACCTTCCCACGACATGAGTTAGGTTGATAGATTTATTGTGATTTTCAAATTCATATTATGAGCGCCAGTGGAAAAGACACGAAATGGGGGCAGGAACTGAGCCCAGATATTCGTTAAGAAAATCAAGTTACCATATTGATGAGCAAGTTACAGAGTTTGTTAATACACAAAAATCAACAGTCTATTTGACAGTTTTGGTTGGTTTAGTTTAATTAACACACGGTTACAGTCATATATAACTGGAACTGTTTTCTAATATTAATATAGACTGACCAATTTACATTTTTGATTTACTGGATAAAGATTTTATATCCCTCACATTTGTGACAAAGTTAGAGAAAGTTGATAATCTAATTACTCTAACATGGCTAACAGTTTCGGTATATGTTCATTATATAGGTACGAGACAGCAAGCTTAGCAAGCCTTCCTATCTGCAGAGGGCAAACCTGGGATTCCTGGCTAGAATTTTCAATAATAGGGTATTACAGAAAAGATACATTGACATTCCTTGAACATTATACTGCTCAAGATGTCTTGAAACACTTGTACTTTTTGCAGGCGATGAGTCACAATAACGTGGCTGAAGTATGTTGACCAGACCACACACTAGAAGTTGAAGGGACGACGACGTTTCGGTCCGTCCTGGACCATTTTCAAGTCGATTTAGTCGAGAATGGTCCAGGACGGACCGAAACGTCGTCGTCCCTTCAACTTCTAGTGTGTGGTCTGGTCAACAAAACACTTGTATTTTTTCACATTCAATTACACAGTGACGTAAATTATGAGAATAATTTTCCTGCCAAAGTTTACATTTTGGTTAGTTTACCTCAACATGAGATGTTGGTACACCAAAATGTTCCACGTTAAGTTTGCCCTCAGGTATTAACTCTATTCCTCTTTCTCGTAAACTCATCTTCAGAAGGACCCTTCTGCAGCACCCGTCTCTATACTGGGAAGGTCAAGTGCAAATTTTCCGGTTTTCATTCTCTGAATGTGTCTTCTGGTTCAGAGGTAAGCATCTTCCGTTTTCTGTAAACGTAGTTGATGCAGCCCGTCCTTATAAACCAGGGACCAGATTCACGAAAGCACTTACGCAAACACTTACGAACCTGTACATCTTTTCTCAATCTTTGGTGGCTTTGTTTCCAATTATTAATCAGTTAATGAGCTCCGAAGCACCAGGAGGCTGTTTATAACAATAACAACAGTTGAATGGGAAGTTTTCATGTTTGTAAACTGTTTAATAAATGTAACCCAAGCCGTCAGAGATTGAGGAAAGATGTACACGCTCGTAAGTGCTTGCGTAAGTGCTTTCGTGAATCTGGCCCCAGCCCATCCTCATAATCCAGCCCGTTCTCATGAAACATAGACCAATAGTGATTCCGTACACCCGCGAAACCTCCTGTTTTTCAATGAAAAACGACTTACACACGATTTACAACTGATGACGTTCGAATATTTCTCGAACAGCGATCTGCACACGTCTTCTGTTCGAATTGTTTATAAAAATGTTTCACCCATATATTAAAGCTTCAAATAATTCCTATTAGAAGGTAATCTAACCTAATCTAAGCTTATTTATGCATCAAGTTCTTATATACATAATAATATTCATTGTCTTTTTTAATGGTATTAGTTTAACCAACTTAATTACTACTTCTTGAAGCATAAATATTCCAATTAATGTTTTAAACTATTAACATCATTTCCAATTAATTCCTTTTAAAGCTTGAACCTTTCAATTAATACTTAACGAAGTTTAATCTTTCTTCGGAAATTCTTGAAGCTTCACCTTAACTCCCAATAAATAATCATTAAAGCTTTTTGGCTTTTCTTTGTCCAATTTTTTGGAGTAACGCTTCCAGTGTGAGGTTGCAACCAGTTCTCGCACTTATAGTCAATATTGGCTTATTTAATAAGTGCATATGTGACATACTAATTGATTGTGAATATTTTAGTTTACCTTGAAAAGCTTCATAGAAAACACCGACCTCACCTAACCTTCTTAGTATGTTAAGAGGAGCATCTTATTGCTTCTTATTTACAATTATTACTTAACCTATCAACGGTATAGGTTAAGTAATAATGTGAGAAATTCAACTCTCCTCAAGGCACCACCACACGACCCAATTTCTCGCACCAACCATTTAGTCGCAGACCCTTTCTCCCCCCCCCCCTCCAAAAAAAAAAAAATGAAGTCTTTAAATGTTTCAAATATGCAAATCCAGGATGAAAAAAAATATAAACTCGCAAATTTTTCGTAAGACGTTTTCCCTTCCATTAACTTCACGCGACTTCAAATGCTGGCCCAAGAAACTACACAATAAGAAATGGTAAAAAAGAATATGATTTGACAGAGAAAGAAGCAGACACTAGAAAAACACACTGCACCAAGTGGCTCCTCCATCACCAGATAGGACACGAAAAAAGCAGAAACCCAAGAAAATCAAGAATTAACGAGAAACATAGAATGTCAGTGGATGGGAGAGGGTGGATCCACTGACATCCACTAGAGGGTGGAACATCCACTAGCGGTGGATGGGAGGGTATAAAGGAAAGGAAGGGAGGGAGGGAAGATGAATAGTTTGTGGTAGGGTTGTGGTAGTGTGAGAGGGGTTTGTGGGGGAGTGGGGGCGACACGGAGCCCCCCCAACCAAACAAGGGTCGCGACCCGCAAGTGAGATACAGAGGCGGTCGGAGTGGTGTTAGTCTCCTTGGCTGTTTCACGCTCCGGTTCCTCTCCCAGTGTTTCTTCCTCCCGGCCGCCACATTATACATCCCCGGCATGTTATCCTCGCTTGTGTCGCCTTGTTTCTCACGGATTTTATGCTCGTGCTTCCACGAGGGTAGGAAGGAGGAAGGGTTGGGATAGGGAGGAAAGTAAGCCAGGATGGAGAGAAGGGAATGAGGATGGAGGATGGCGCTTCATGGCCTTGCATCAGAGGTGCAATGGTCTGGTGTAGGTGATGTTTAACACACTCAAGTGCTCCTGTAACAGGATATCCTTCCGCTGTAGGAAGGATAGGTCACGTAGTCCTCCTGCTCGGGGCAGGAGTTCAGAGGTCAGTTCTGAGAACAAGATGGCGGCGGCTCTGATGAGCACGACTTAGCTATGCTTATAGAATATGATCGAATGTTGTTGTTTTTACACAGGATGTAAACAAGAGACTGTAAATATCTCCTGTCTGTAAATATCTCCTTCCTCTCCCATCTGTACCTCCCACTCCCACCTCCACCTTCCCTCTCCTCCACCAATCATCATTTACAGCAGCCTCTCCCCTCCCTCTTCTCTCTCATCCCACATTACCCCACCAATTATCTTTTTCCCCATTCCCTCCTTTCCCATCCCTAGGTACAATACCTTTTCGATCTTGCTCTTCCCCCATTTCCCCTTCCATTGCCCTCCTCCCCAAGCATACAACCCCTTCCACTATACTTCACAAATATACATCTTTCCTTACTCTGAACTCCTTCCTTTATCAACCGTTTCTCTCAAATAAAATGGAAGGGGAAAGGAGAAGCATTGGGAGGAGAAAACGTCAAAAGACGAAGAAGAAGAAGGGGAGGAAAAAAAGCGCAAGAGAAAGAAAAGCACAAAGTAGAAAGGAAAAATGCTGAGTTTTGTGTTTTTATTTACAAACAGTGGATTTGACGGCAGGATTAACGAGCATGTGATGTTTGTTGATGCTGCCAGTCTTCATGTCATTAGTCAGTGTTCAATCTCTGCAGCTGACAGATCCGCCTGTTTATGACTGAAACACGCGCACGACTGATGACATCTTCTTGAGGTTATCTTGATATGATGTCGGGGCTTTTTTAGTGTCCCCGCGGCCCGGTCTTCGACCAGGCCTCCACCTCCCAGGAAGCAGCCTGTGACAGCTGACTAACACCCAGGTACCTATTTTACTGCTAGGTAACAGAATATCTAGGCTAGGTAACAGAGATATTTACATCCGAACATTTCTCGAA
Source organism: Procambarus clarkii (assembly GCF_040958095.1). Taxonomy (NCBI): domain Eukaryota; kingdom Metazoa; phylum Arthropoda; class Malacostraca; order Decapoda; family Cambaridae; genus Procambarus; species Procambarus clarkii. The sequence continues at coordinate 13,433,841 of NC_091206.1, read as the reverse complement.
CAGTGCTTAGCTGACGACATCTGTTTGGGTCGCAGCTCTGTAAATGCTTCACCCACGTGCCGCAAACACAAATAATTGCATTTAGAGAAGTGTGATTCTAACACAGAAACTGAATAAAGCTCTTTTCAAGAGCAGTTTGAAGGTGTGGGCGTAAAAGTCCCCCGGTGGCTGTACAGAGGACTAGTATGGGCGTGAGAATCCCCGGGGACTATAATGTGGGCGTGGGAGTCCCCAGTGGCTGTACTGAGGACTAATATGGGCGTGAGAATCCTCCAGGGACTATAATGTGGGCGTGGGAGTCCCCGGTGGCTGTACAGAGGTCTAGTATGGGCGTGAGAATCCCCCGGGGACTATAATGTGGGCGTGGTAACCACACCAAGAGAAGACCTGGATGGTGATGGTTGTGTTGGCAAACAAAACCGCTTCACTTCTGGCTTCACAATTCCTGGCCAGACATAATGTATGTAAATTGCCTCTAATTTCCATATCCAAATAGGAGTTAACAAAATGTTAGTTCTTCTGTGCATTCTTTTTTTCCCTTAATAGAATTCTGCACAGATATTGTTAATGAAAACAAAAGGCGGTTTAAGATAGGAATTCAGTCAAAACTTAGCCCCGACTTGATTAAAGTCTTGTTTTGTGTGTTTGTGCTATATAACTTTCTTATGTTCTGTGTACTCACCTAGTTGTACTCACGTAGTTGTGCTTGCGGGGGTTGAGCTCTGGTTCTTTGGTCCCGCCTCTCAACTGTCACTCAAGCGGTGTACAGATTCCTGAGCCTACTGGGCTCTATCAAATGTATATTTTAAACTGTGTATGGAGTCTGCTTCTACCATATCACTACTTAATGATTTCCAGTGCATTAAGTGTGTGTGTGTGTGTGTGTGTGTGTGTGTGTGTGTGTGTGTGTGTGTGTGTGTGTGTGTGTGTGTGTGTGTGTGTGTGTGTGTGTGTGTGTCAAATTATTCCTCCTCAAGCCCACCCACTCTTCCTCCCTCCCTTCCTCCATCCTTATTCCTTCCACCCATCCTTCCATCCTCCCTCTCCCTCTCTCCTTCCCTCCTGGCCATCCCCCATCCTAACTCAGCCCCCAGCACCCATGCACCTGTCGATGCCACACAATCCATCTTGCCCTCTGATCGATATAAATTTGAATATTAGGAAATTCAAATCGCCGTTCATTTATCAGTTCAGGACTCGATATCCAGCCCGATTTAAACACGCTTGAGTGTGGCTGTTGAATAGAGCCAGCTGTTCCGTCCACTGATGAAGACAGCTGGCTGTCCTGCCCATTGATGAAGACAGCTGGCTGTCCTCTCGACTGATGAACACAGCTGGCTGTCCTCTCGACTGATGAAGACCGCTGGCTGTCTTATCTACTAAATCCACTACGGGCTCACCATAGCCCGTGCTACTTTGAATCTAAAAATAACAAACAACGTCCTGTCGAGTAGTGAAGCTGTTGGTGTTACCAAGTGTGGTCGTTCTTTTCCACTTATATTTGCAGGTATTCAGCAATAACTTTCACATGCACTAGAAACGTGTTTTTTTTAATGGTTCCTCAAGCAATCTATGCCTCTCCTATTTCGTAGTTTCCAGTCCTTTCCGACTAGTTTGATTCCCTTTGTCTCTATTGATTTCGATGACACACACACACGCACGCACACACACACACACACACACACACACACACACACACACACACACACACACACACACACACACACACACACACACACACACACACACATACAAAACAGGTCAATCACGTGAAACCCTACTTTTCTCCAGCTCTAATTGCTTTGCTCGTGTGAATTTAATTACCTCCACTCTAGAGGGTTTCCTTACTAATTACCCCTTAGCCTGCGCCTTCATAAATCATTTCTACAATTTGTGTTTGGAGTGTAATATGTAGTTGGGTTGTTCCCCGTTTTTTTTTGTTGTTCTGAATTTTGGCGTGAATGAACATGTCTTTGTTCTTGCATCTTGTGTCGGTTCTGCTAGATGGGCTGGCCTAGTAGGCTCATGCTGGGAACTAAAGGTATAACTTCGTATATAGTATAACTATATACGAAGGTATAATGTATATAGGTATAACGTATATAGGTATAACTATACCTATAGTTACCTATACCTATACCTTCGTATATAGGTATAACTATACCTATACTATAGGTATAACCTCGTGACTAGGATACTAGATAAATACTGGTGGCTGAATACTAGATGTATTCTAGTGACTTACATACTAAGGGCATTCTCACGACTATATATACTACATGCACTCTGGTGAATAGGAAATGCATGCCTTTTTGATAGCATATACCCACCAAACACACACCGAAACTACGACGTTGGTACAACGTTCGAACAAGTTTTAACACCTCCTAACCAGTTATAACAACCAATATAGCAAGTTGTAACAACGTTCTAATACGTCATAAACACGTTAAGCCAAGATGTAACAACTTTATTACAAGTTGTAACAAGCGGAAAATAGAGACAGTTACGGTTTGTGTTTCCAGGGTATACACACTAATCTTCTTTCGTGTAAGTAATCACAATTTGTTTGTACTATTAACTTTATCTAGTGTGGTCATTTTGTCTTTTTTATATGAATACTGTATTGGATAAAGATATTAAGATTTTCCTCAATATACAGTTTTTAACCCAATGTTGATTTTCTATATATATTTTATTATTTTGTTTACTTTTCATTTGATACTCTTTGTCTTACGTTGAGAATATTCTAGATTAAGTAACACTATCTAGGGTTCTGCTGGAACACCAGCCAGGTGTCTGCTGGAACACTATCCGGGTGTCTGCTGGAATACCATCCAGGTGTCTGCTGGAACACCAGCCAGGTGTCTGCTGGAACACCATCTGGGTGTCTGCTGGAACACCATCTGGGTGTCTGCTGGAACACCATCCGGGTGTCTGCTGGAACACCATCTGGGTGTCTGCTGGAACACCATCTGGGTGTCTGCTGGAACACCATCTGGGTGTCTGCTGGAACACCATGCAGGTGTCTGCTGGAACACCAGCCAGGTGTCTGCTGGAACACCATCCAGGTGTCAGCTGGAACACGCCTAAACTGTTACTTTACACCAAATGTACTTAAAATCATGCTGTTCAGTTTGCAAGCCAAATTTCTATATGATTTTAATTAGCACCCGCTCTAGCATTTAAGCTCCATATTCCCCGTGTTCTCTCTCACGGGAACGAGACTATTGATAAAGTCTAACATGAAGGACTTCGCAACTAATTAAACGGCAGGATTTCAATCACTCTTAACTGGGACATCATTAAATATACTCCAGCTTCTGTTCGGGGACAACTCCTGTATGTATGTACTATGTGAAAAATCGCTTCCTTTCTCACGTTGAAATATTGGTCTTGAGGGTATAGCTTCGGACTCGTGATGAGAAACTTTAGTTTAAATTCGAGCATTACATGTTTCTCACTTTTGATCCTGTTAGCAGCGCTTGATATTATCCTGAACTGCTGCCATTATTTCTTGGAGGTTATTGAATGAGATTAAATAAAGGCGAAGGTGTCCACTTAACTGGTACAGATAATGGCTCCAAAGAGCCTCCACCTACGGGCTCACCATAGCCCGTGCTACTTGGAACCCCATGTTCTAAGTAGCTGAATCTAAAACAACTAACAAAAAACTTAACTGCTTGACTTGCAGATGCTTACTGTGGTGCCTTTGCTCTCTGCGTTGTTACAATGGGACCGAACTATGAGGAGAAACATCTTCAGTATTTCTTTATCAAATCCCTTGTCAATCTGCTTACAATAATAATATTTCCCGACGTCTGGGACAGGCAGCCTGAGTATATACTTTAGGCTTGTATCAAGGTCCCCCCTAAGATCCAACTACCGACCTTCGTCAGGATGCAATCGGCGCCTAACTTCCAGATACAAATTTACTATTAGGTAAACTGTGGGATTAGGTGAAAGGTAACGTGCCCACCCATTTCTATCCCACCCGGGAATGGAACCCAGAATCCCTGATTGTGAGTCGAGAATGACGCTCAATGAGCTACGAGATCCCCCCCCATATCCTCTCACCCGGTTTCCTATGAAATATCCTTTGCTGTGTAGTTCCGTAATCCGCCCCCAGACGCAAGCGCCACTACTCCCGCCGCCTTGCAGCGTTGCTCTACATAACAATTAGCTCATAATTAGCCGCTCTTGGCCTTCGTCGCCACCTCGCTACTCCACATCGGGAAAGCTAATGTTTCCTTGTTCTGAATGTCTAGTGCATTAATTAATTAATTATTCAGGGCGCGACACGGGTCCTCAAAACTTGGCTTGAAGTCGACGATTGTGTGCGGGTTGGCGGCTGTGAATGTGGGGGGCTCACAGCAGCCCACATGCAGCTAGCCCCCCACAGCAGTAGCCCCCCACAGCAGCAGCCCCCCACAGCAGCAGCCCCCCACAGCAGCAGCCCCCCACAGCAGCAGCCCCCACAGCAGCCCCTCACAGCAGCAGCCCCCACAGCAGCCCCTCACAGCAGCAGCCCCCCACAGCAGCAGCCCGCCTACAGCAGCCCCCCTACAGCAGCCCCTCTGCCTGGGCTACTACGATACGTTCTTTTGAACTGTGAGTTTCGAGTCTACTTTCTGCAGCCAACTCAATGAGAAACTGAAGTAATGGTTCTGCAGTCTTCAGGAGAGACAACTATCACGCGCTTTACTCGATAGTCTTCGAGCTGGTTGTGTGTGTACTCACCTAGTTGTACTCACCTAGTTGTGCTTGCGGGGGTTGAGCTCTGGCTCTTTGGTCCCGCCTCTCAACCGTCAATCAACAGGTGTACAGGTTCCTGAGCCTATTGGGCTCTATCATATCTACACTTGAAACTGTGTATGGAGTCAGCCTCCACCACATTGTGTGTGTGTGTGTGTGTGTGTGAGTGTGTGTGTGTGTGTGTGTGTGTGTGAGTGTGTGTGTGTGTGTGTGTGTGTGTGTGTGTGTGTGTGTGTGTGTGTGTGTGTGTGTGTGTGTGTGTGTGTGTGTGTGTGTGTGTGTGTGTGAGAGGTCGAGGTTGGTACAGCTCGACATCCTTGAGACGGATCGCTAAGTTTCTGCCGCAAGACACAGAAGTCTTCCATCCACTGGCCACGATTAGCCGCAAAGCTTTGCGTTTTGCTGCACCAAAATTAAAATTTAAGATTAAACACCACAAAAGTTGAAGAATAACAAAAGTTTACAGTCACAACGATAAAAGAAGAAAATCACCAACAACAACAGATAACAGAGCTGATAAAGAATACAGCTGAGCAATGAACTGTTTGTCTCGCTCGAGTCTGGCTCGCCAATCATCAACTACCCAACTCCCTCCACGGCACTCGTTGCTCTCACTTAAGACCCTATTCCCCCCTATTTCACCTCTCTTCTTTCAGCCCCTTGTGCCCTCTCTCCTCCTACTGCATGTCCTTCCCTACACCCTCCCACCTACCCCATTCCAGGGTGCTCCTCCGCTACCCACTCCTCTTCCACGTTACTTTCCTCGGCCCATTCCTCTCACATTACCCTTCCCACCAGCTCCTCTCACTCACCTATCCTCCCCTCCCGTCTCCCCAGGGGCCGAGATCAGCTGGTCTTGGCGTCTTCGACCGAGGAAGTGAAGCAGGAAACAAAAACTCTGATAAAAGAACTTTTTTTTTATCCTTCTCTGCTGCCTTCTCTCTTGTTGGGCGGCGTCTTCTCCCTTCCTTCTTAACTCTTCCTTCTCCCCTCCAACTCTTCCTCCTTTTTCAACTTTCCATTATTTCGAATTTTATGTTTTATTGTTTCTGTTTTCTTCATTCTTTCATTCACTGCTGTTTCATTCACTCGTCGCTTCTCATTTCTATCTATACTCTTTCATACTCTATCTTCCTATTCATCCCTATTCATTCCTATTCTTTCCATCCAGGTTACTCAAGCGTTTCTCCTTTTTATTTTGGTTTAAACGCTCTTTTCTAACATTGTTTAAAGAAATTTATCCTCACCTTCTCTCATATTATCTTCTCACTTTCTCTAAACACCCTTTTATCTAATATCAGATTGTATCCCAACTCTGTCTCTCTATCTCTCTCTCTCTCTCTCTCTCTCTCTCTCTCTCTCTCTCTCTCTCTCTCTCTCTCTCTCTCTCTCTCTCTCTCTCTCTCTCTCTCTCTCTCTCTCTCTCTCTCCCCCAACTCCTCACATTATCTTCCGATTATATCCCCACGTCGTCGGAGTGTGTACGATAGGTATAATGTTGATTGCTGATTGGATCTCGTGAATATCTGTAATGACCTCGTTATCGACATCAGGCAAAGGAGGAGGGGCGTCTCAGATAAGGATATCTTAAGGAGGAAGCTGACAGGATATGCATGTGAGCTAGCGTGGCTGTGTATACACACACGTGAGAGAGAGAGAGAGATGGAGAGAGAGAGAGAGAGAGAGAGAGAGAGAGAGAGAGAGAGAGAGAGAGAGAGAGAGAGAGAGAGAGAGAGAGAGAGAGAGAGAAGGGGAAGTATGTCTGAAATAGGTTTGCGTGTAAAGACTGGGAATGGGAGCAAGATGAAGACTTGTAAGTGGGTGAGGCAGAGAGATGTGGTTGATAGCGCTCGGTGGAGGAAAGGTCAGGAAATGGAGGAGGGGGTGAGTTGGACGAGAGAGTGGAAAGGGAAAGGTGCATGAGAGACACAGACTGAGAAACAGGAGAGAAAAGGAGTAAGAGGGAAAAAGAAGAGGAGTAATTATTAATATAACTTCTTAACAGATGCTTGGAAACTGGAAAGAGGAGAAGAATGAAAAAAAAAAAAGGTAAAGAGGGCAGTAGTGGATGAAGTGAACAAGGGAATGGAAAACCTCGCAGCTAAAAAAAAACTGGATTGAGACTAATGGAAGATTGGGAGGAGGAGGAGGAGGGAGAGGGGGAGGGGGAGAAGGAACAATTAAATTAAAGTAGGATGAAGCAACTGGAGAAACTGACAGTAAATGATGAAATTGGAGATGGGAAAATGAAAAGTAAAATCGTGAGGGATGCGATAAAACTGATTATTAAGAAGAGGAAGTGGGAAAGGGGGAGGAGGCCACGAGGGAAAAGTGAAGGGAATTATCATGGAAAAGCGCCAGGACATTACGACTTTGTGGCGCTGGGAAGGGATCAGGATAAGGACTTGGTATGGGACGAGGGGGTGTCCAACCACTTGGACGGTCGGGGATTGAACGCCGACCTGCATGAGGCGAGATTGGCGCTCTACCGTCCAGCCCAAAGGGGATAGGAAGGACAGCCACAGCGGGCGGGGAATGAATGATTGGGGGCGAGGAAAAGGAGGGGAAGAGATGTTTTAGACAAATATATATATACACATCCGGAAGTTAAATCGGAATTACGGGCTATTCATGCCCGTGCCACTGCTTGGGTGGCTTAATCGTTATCAATCAATCATCTAATCGCAAGTAGTAGTCCTCCAGGGGGGCGCAGCGCCCATATCGAGCCCCGCAGCGCCACGTTCCGATGTGGAGTGTTGTGTGAAGGTGGAGGTGGAGGTGCTCCTCGGGTCCGCCTCAACAGCTGCCACAAGAATTTATGAACTTTCTGGAGCGTTAGAAGAACTGAACCCCCCCCCCCCCGCCCATCCGCCCCTCATCCCGGCAATATACCTGTCGCACATGTGTCATACACCCACCACACACCTGTCATACACCGGCCATACACCCCTGCACACACCTGTCATACAACGGTCATACACCCACAACACACCTGTCATACACCCACCACACACCTTGTCATACACCCACCACACACCTTGTCATACACCCACCACACACCTGTCATACAACAGTCATACACCCACCACACACCTGTCATACACCCACCACACACCTTGTCATACACCCACCACACACCTTGTCATACACCCACCACACACCTGTCATACACCTGTCATACACCCACCACACACCTGTCATACACCCACCACACACCTGTCATACACCCACCACACACCTGTCATACACCCACCACACACCTGTCATACACCCACCACACACCTGTCATACACCCACCACACACCTGTCATACACCCACCACACACCTGTCATACACCCACCACACACCTGTCATACACCCACCACACACCTGTCATACACCCACCACACACCTGTCATACACCCACCACACACCTGTCATACACCCACCACACACCTGTCATACACCCACCACACACCTGTCATACACCCACCACACCACAATCACAAATAAACATTACACAGAGAAAAGCGCAGAATTCTTTACTCTTAGCGGCCATTTTGTTCCCAATCTGCCCTAGATAATTACACAGAAATTAGAGTTAGACGAAAAGGGGAAGAAGAGCAGATGTGGAGAGACGGAGAAGGAAAAGAGGGGAAAGAAGAGAAGGAGAGGAGGTCGTTAAAGGGGGAATAAGATAGAATGGTAATTATGAGGAGAAAGAGCTAGGATATGAGGAGAAATAGCTAGGATATGAGGAGAAAGAGCTAGGATATGAGGAGATAGAGCTAGGATATGAGGAGAAAGAGCTAGGATATGTGAAGAAAGAGCTAAGATATGTGGAGAAAGAGCTAGGATATGAGGAGAAAGAGCAAGGATATGAGGAGAAAGAGCTAGGATATGAGGAGAAAGAGCTAAGATATGAGGAGAAAGAGCTAGGATATGAGGAGAAAGAGCTAGGATATGAGGAGAAAGAGCTAGTATATGAGGAGAAAGAGCTAGGATATGAGGAGAAAGAGCTAGGATATGAGGAAAAAGAGCTAGGCTATGTGGAGAAAGAGCTAAGATATGTGGAGAAAGAGCTAGTATATGTGGAGAAAGAGCTAGGATATGAGGAGAAAGAGCTAGGATTTGAGGAAAAAGAGCTAGGATGTGAGGAGAAAGGGCTAGGATATAAGGAAAAAGAGCTAGGATATGAGGAGAAAGAGCTAGGATATGAGGAGAAAGGGCTAGGATATGAGGAGAAAGAGCTAGAATATGAGGAGAAAGAGCTAGGACATAAGAACATGGGCTGGGAATGTGATGACGGAATGTAAGGAGCGATCCTCACCAATTGGATCATCGGGGAATCGAACTCCAACCCCTCTTAAGTAGTGTGGCCGACGCTGTCCCACACTATGCTTTCCATGTTCCACACTATGCTTTCCCTGTCACACACTATGCTTTCCCAGTCACACACTACGCTTTCCCTGTCCCACACTATGAGAGGAAAGAACTATGGGGAGAAAGCGCCAAGCCATTACGACACTGTAGCCCTAGGAAGGGGTCAGGATAAAGATTTGGGATGGGACGGAAGGAAAGGAATGGTGCCCAAGCACTAGGATGGTCTGGGATTGAACGCCGATCTGCATGAAGCGAAACTGTCGCTCTACCGTCCAGCCCAAGAGGTTGGGCACGAAGAAACAAAAAAACGAGAAGGGAAGCAAAGATTCATAAAACAGAAGAAGGGAAAAAAATGAGGGGACCCAAAAAGTGAAAAAGCACCACAGGAAAGAGGAAAAGAAGTGGAATAGGCCTGGAAAGGGTAGATGAGACGGGTCAAAGATAGCTTGGTTATGAAGTGAGGGGAGAACACAACAATATGAGGAGGGGAAAGTAGAGAGGGGCAGGACGCCACTAAGGAGGGGACGAGCCAATGTTTCTCACAGTCGAAATTGGGTGAGTTTTTGCATAGAAAAGGTGCCGGTATGTAAGAGAGAGAGAGAGAGAGAGAGAGAGAGAGAGAGAGAGAGAGAGAGAGAGAGAGAGAGAGAGAGAGAGAGAGAGAGAAGGCATAGATACTAAAAAAAAAGAGACCAGCTGATAACATAGACGAGGAGGCGGAGGCGGAGAGGAGAAGGGCGCTGACGCCTAAGATGAAAAATATATTAGGATGTCATCAGTGGTCCGGAGGAAAAATATGTTGTCGAAGTGACCCGCTGTTAATGGAGCCCCTCAGGCAGGGACGCCTCGCCTCCCTCGCCCAACCTGCCGCGGGAATTAATACCGAGTCGTACAACGAAGCGTAGAAGAGGCACAAGGAATGTGAGAAGGATATGAAAAGAAATGAAGGTTGAGGCGGATAAGAATGGGAGAGAAGGCTATGAAAGCGATAAATGTAAGGAGAGAAGGAAGAGAAGGAGAGAAATGTAGGAAGTGTAAGAACGGGAGGTATGAAGATATGTGGTTGAGATTGCGAAAACATGAGAAAGTAGGGGACTAGAAAGGGATTAAAAGAAGGGGGAGATGAATTACGAAGGGGAAGAGAAAGAATAAGATTTCAAAGGAGAGAAGAAAAACACGACCCGCGATAATATAACTTCTTTAAATGACAATGTATTAGGAAGAGGTAAAGTAAATTATTCGGGAGGAGACAAACAAATTAGCATGACATGAAGAATGATGGAAATCTGAATTTGACGGCGCACAGTATCACACACAGTAACATTATCAGCCAACCCAACCCATCCTAGCCAACCCAACCCATCCTAGCCAACCCAACCCATCCTAGCCAACCCAACCCATCCTAGCCAACCCACCTAAGCTAAACAACGCACTAAACCCTTCCTCAACTATACAAACATTAGAAAAAAACACAAAAGCCTTAGCACTCAAGTAGAATCCACAGAGAGAATAAGTTGTGGAAGCCACTTCCATCTAAAACATTAGGGCCAGTCTGACTAAGAATATGAACACCAGAATAGTTACATTTTAACGCAGAATGGACAATCATACTAAGGAGCTAGATCTCACTCCTCCCTAGACACTGAGAGGTAAACACTTACGTCCACGGTGATGCCCTTGGAGTCGTACACGATAATCTTTTCCTGACTGGAAGGGCTGAACTGGTAGAACTGCTCCGACCCCCTCCACCAGTTGAGAGAATACAGCATCTCCCCCTCCAGGTCGAAGTGACAGGCTAGCTCCACCGTCTTCCCCGCTTGTACCCTCCTCGGTACTTGCATCTTCAAGATTCGGATGCTGGCGGTCCCTGTGCACAACGAAGTAAGAGATTGAAACGCTTTGCGTAATAGTGGCTTTAGGCATTGTATGTACTAGCTCTATCTATAAACCTATCAATTTTTGTAAAAATCTCTTGTATGTATGTACCTTACCTGAATAAACATTTATTTTATTATTATAGATGAGCGAGGGGTCAATGGCTATGGGAGAGAAAGAGGCGTATACAGAGGGAGAGAGAGTGTAGGATGGAGTGTAGAGTGTACAGAGAGAGAGGGCCCCTCCCTCTGTCGTATGTGGTGGAAGAGTATGGGGTGTACAGGTAGTAAGGGAGAGAGGGAAGGAGGGAACATGGGGTCTACATAGAGAGGGAAGGGGTTGGGCTGTACAGAAGGGGAGAGAGTGTAAGGTGTTCAAAGGGAAGATGGGGGAGTGTAGGATGTACAGCGGTGGGGAGGGGTTGGATGTTTAAAGGTGTATATACAAGTTAAACTGCATAATAATTCATTTAACATTACAAAACATAGCGTTAAAGTACAATACTTAGAATAGCTAGCAAAGTGCTCTGCACCTGCTCATTACAGCCAGAATTGTAACGTTTTGTACCAAGAGTTGTGAATACAGCATCAAGGATTAAAATATCTGGAAGGACATGAGATAGATATAACCCTTGAGGTGACGACTTGTGTCCTCGTTAGAACGACCTCAACGTCACTACTTTTTTTTTTGAGATATATACAAGAGTTGTTACATTCTTGTACAGCCACTAGTACGCGTAGCGTTTCGGGCAAGTCCTTAATCCTACGGTCCCTGGAATACGATCCCCTGCCGCGAAGAATCGTTTTTTCATCCAAGTACACATTTTACTGTTGCGTTAAACAGAGGCTACAGTTAAGGAATTGCGCTCAGTAAATCCTCCCCGGCCAGGATACGAATCCATGACATAGCGCTCCTCATACTAGCGTCCTCGCCCGAACGACTCACGAGGACGGAGGCCTTAGAACATAAACGCGCGGCTCAATTCTAATCACTGTAGCCCCGTCAAAGCTGATACAGCCAAAAACTAACCACTGTATTTACCTGCGGACGGGACGGATGTTTCAACTCGAACACCAAGCAAATATGTAATAGCATTTACATGCTAAAAACCATATGTTCTTCCTCCCTTCAAAATCAACTGGAAAAACCTTTTCAATAAATGAAAGGCGAATCTTACTAATACTTTTTGTTACATTCAATTTACACCAGAAATTATGATATATTCCCATGATTTTTCAGTCAAAAAAGTCAATGACCAGCTTTTGTGCCAAGCACTAAAGCTTAAATATTTTCAGAGAGTGTGGGACGGTAGATAGAAAAGTCTGAGTGCAAGATGGTAGACAAAAAAAAGTCTGATTGGACCAGTAGATAAAAAAAAAAGCCTGAATGTGGGCCGGTAGATTTATAAACTTGCTGATTTATGCATTGTGAGGTAGATGGTTTTTTAATTGAGTGAAGCTGTGGTATTTTGTTTTATTGTTCCGACGTAATTAAATGATTTAAAATATAATTGGTGATGGAGATGTAACATTTATTGGTAATTTACATATGTGCATTGAAGGGCTTATTGTTTCTCATTATAAAATGTTATTCAGTTTTTTTGTTATGATGTTATTATATTGTTCTCATCAATGTCAATAATTGTTATTGTATTAATTGATGTAGCTGTTATCGCAGAGACAATGTCAAATTCAAAGTTACTTTATCTTTGAAGTGATAATTGTTGCTAATTTTGAAATGTTAGTGATTATATTTACAATTATTTTATTTTATGATTCAGTTATATTATTTTTTGTTATTTCTTGTTGGCTGTAACTGTTTTCAGAGACCCGGTATTATTCAGTGAAATACTTTGTATATTTCATGCTCTTCCAGTTCATCTTCCTTTTTAGGTAGTTCTGATAGTAATGATGAGGACCATGGAGCATACACTGACGTCAAAGGCAATTAGAAAGTAGAAATCGGTTTTACTGAATTTGGAGAACCCGGAAAAGTTTTTATTCTGATGTTGCAAAGAAAACCTAACGAAACCTAACCTTCCGAGGCCTAATACACGTTATCTGAGGCCTAATATAGTACATATATGTCCTATACTAGGCCTAGATATATTTGAGTTTGGACTATAGTTTATAATTTTTCAGGCTCTATAAAGTGAATAGTACCAAAATGTACTATCTATATAGCGAGGCCATGACAGTACTCTCACAAGGTCCTTCACTTTCTGTGTTGGTTGCTGCCTTCAGGTCGCCAGGGTGGAGTCACTGGCACAGACCACTTCACATTGAAATACATAGATATTACATAGCTATAAGATACACGCTCTTATAGAAACATATTCAATCACAACATCTTAAGGAGTTGATGCGCATTGCATACACTATAAAAAACCTCAATATTAAGCTTATATATATATATATTAATCACCAATCACGAATTAGTTAGGACCAGTTCCATCCAATCAAACAACGGAGCCTTCTTCTGTATATCATGAAATATTTGCAGTAAAAATTATATATTTATAAACTTTGGCTTCATTTGTGCAATTTGCTGTGTCCATTTGACATAAGTGCTGTGTCCAGTTTAGAGAGCGTAATGACGGTATTGACTCGGATATAGTCAAAATAATAATGTTGTGTTGCTTCGACAAATAGAATACAGCAACAATATTCATTTCAATGAGGGATTATTGCAAACAGAGAGAATAATAGATTGATAATAATAGATATTTTATATAATAGATATATATTAATAGAGAGAATAATAGATAATATTTTACTCGAACAGAGAAAGCAATCAAGGTAATCAGTTTATACAGTGACATGCTGTTGGTGTCATGTGCAGTCATGTTCGATACGACTTAGTTAGCCCATACTTTGCAGGATTACAAGTGATTGGATGGGGAGTGTCATAGGAAGGTCAGCCCACATGCCCCTTGAAGGGTGAACGGTTCATATGCACCTCCTTACCGAAGTGGTGTATGTGCACCCCCCCTTTATTAAGTCGGTGGATGTGAAATGATTCCCCCCCTAGTTCGTAGATAATTGAATATGATTAAATATTGACGTGCGAAATGCATGTTCAGATGACAGATTTGTGTCCTAGGCTAGTGTGACCCTTAGGTTACACTAATAGAGAATGTGTGTGTGTGTAATGAAAACTAATGGGAGGAGATAGAAGGATGTGTGTGTGTAGGGAGGACAGGTAAGGTGTGAATAGGGGATAATGGGGGAGGGTTTGTTCGGTGTAGGTTGAAATGTGAATGGTGTATATGAGTGGAAACAGGAAGGGTGTCTATGTGGGGACGGGAAGGCAGGGAGGATGTATATATTAGAAAATAAGGAGGTTCTTTAAAGGGAGATGGGAGGATATGTAGCGGGGAGATGGGGAGAGTGTATGTGTGGGGAGATGGGGAGGGTGTATAAGTGGGGAGATAGAATGTGTTTGTGGGAGCTGGAGGCGGCTTTAGGCTACACAAACACCACACCGGCACAGTAAACACCGAACGGGGAACGCGGGCAGTGAAAATAAATTCTAAAATAAAATAAAATAGTTTAAGGTAAAAATGAGATATTGGAGTACCGGTGGATATAAGGTCCTCATTATACCGGGCCACCAGTAATACCACCATCGTCCCCCCCACCCCCCAGGCTCTTAGTAGCTTGGTGGACTCTGCTGGGGTGGCGGGGAGGGAGCGAGGATAGTCAGGGAGAGGGAGCGAAGCTAGTCAGGGGGGATAGGGGAGTGAGATTTCAGGGGGAAGGAATCCAGGGGGGACGAGGTATATCTTTTGTAAAAAAAATCCTTATTGAAGGATTTTCTACAACATTTCGTTGTGGAAAATGAATCCTTCAGTTTAATTCAGTTAGAATTACCTTTAAGGATTTAAGAAAGAAAATAATTAATCCTTCAATTTGTTCCAGAGATGTTCCTCTCTGGAACATCTTCATGTAAAGAATGAATATATGATTCATTGATTGATGAAGATTAAGCCACCCAAGAGGTGGCACGGGCATGAATAACCTATAAGAATATATATGGTGTACAATTTTTGGTTAAAGACACATGTGAAAGAGTTGAAAGAGTAGAGGCGAAGGGGTGAGGTGATGGGGGCAATAAAACATAGGATAAAGCAACTGAGAAAAAAAAATTACGGGCTATTCATGCCCGTGCCACCTCTTGGGTGGCTTAATCTTTATCAATCAACTGAGTAAAACTCTGATGGGCGGGAAAACCTCGGTAGAGACATCATTATCTGGTGATGTTGGGTGGGATCTGGGTCTGAATGTCGGCAAGGAAGCAAAGTCGTTATTCTGTGTATTTAAAGTGGGTCTTTTTTTATCTTATAAGTATAGCTTCCAGGATTTACAATCTTCTTTGGTCAGTGGTAGATTCCAGGATTTTGGTATTATATGCTAGCATGTTTCTATTGGATGGGGTGTTATGTTCACTTTGTATATGGCTTCTGGGGCATCATCTTATAGAGGCCAGTAAGAGCACTGGAAGGCTGAGG
Organism: Procambarus clarkii; assembly: GCF_040958095.1. Taxonomy (NCBI): domain Eukaryota; kingdom Metazoa; phylum Arthropoda; class Malacostraca; order Decapoda; family Cambaridae; genus Procambarus; species Procambarus clarkii. The sequence goes on along the minus strand of NC_091206.1, from coordinate 13,418,338 downwards.
AAGGCTGTATTCTAGCGATTCAGATGATGTCTCTTGTCAGCCCATTTCACCGCCGTTAATAAGTATGTCTTCTAGGGGACAGAGGAGACTAACAGCTAAACATTCTGACCTTCCTGTGTTGACAACTGGGCCACAGGAAACACATCCAGTGCTGGTGTCGAACACGTTCTGTCCGACATATTGCGTGCACCTCACGCCTCGAAAGAGGATCAGAAAACCTCTTTCCTCACTGGGAAATACTCTTTACACTACCTATTGGAATCGGATCCCTGATCACACTTATTAGTGTGCCACCATCTATACGATACACATATTGCACTGAAAAGTGTTTAAGCTTCTGAGCCAGTTAGAATTTCCTCACACTTGCATATTTAATTTTCTTCAAGAACCATTTATTGATAGATCTACCCGGTTATCTCCAGAGCAGTTAGTGACAAACTCTTAATTCCCTTGCGCCTGCGGACGTTGGCAGCTGACCACGAAGAGCACTTCCTCGATAAGGCCCAGGTGCTCGATAGTGTGCTCCGTCACCTTATCGAGATACCCATGAAGTGGAAAGACATTCCAGTCCGATGAGGACGTGTATGATGATGGGTTCCGAGGAGGTTCTTACGGTCGTCAGACGCCTCGAAAGGGATCTGGGGAATTCCTCTTAACCTTGGCGTGAAGCAGTGTGAGCCTCCTGTCTCCATTTCTCTTTAACCAGGTGATTGATGAGGCAGTTTCCAGGGCAAAATAGACTGGGCTCGAAGTGTATTTGGGAAATATGAAAGTATCAATTCTTGCGTTCTTGATGATTTCGTTCTGGTGTTCACTACCACCGTAGGGCGTCCTCCTAAGGTTTCCCAACGTCAAGAAACTGTCGTATTAAAGTGCCCTATTCTAACCTACCAGAGGACCCAGAACAAAAAACGGGACACTGTCAATTTCGCCAGAGCTCAACTTACCAGAGCTCAACTTACACGGGCCTATCTATCGGCCTATTGTTCATCCCATCGTGATTGAATGATTTGTTTCTGAGTGACGGTCTTTACAATCTCTCAGTCAAGCGATAACCACCCCTGTTGACCGGCCGATTTTTTCCCTCTCAGACGTTCGATTTTCCGTCTAAGGAGACGGATTCTACAACTGGTCAGGCAAATTCTCTCTCTCTTAGGCGGCCGATTCTGACACTTCTGATTCTTCCTCTTGGATGGCTGATCTGTCATATGCGGCCGAGTCTAACTTACATGATGCTGGCGCCCTCTCTCATGGACTCCTGGTCCTTCGTCGTGGGCAGCAGAGTCTCCTCATGGTTGGTTGAACGCCGTTCTCAACCGGCCAATCCATCCTCTCCACCGGCGGTGCCCACATGAAACAAGCCGCACCATTTTCTGGTCAAAATGCCTCCCGATATGCCGAGGGATTTCCGAGAGCTGAAATGTGTCTCTGTGTGTGCTGAGGTTTTCAGGACTTTCAGCTAGGAAATGGTCATGAGTTACTTTGTTTTTAATTTTGTTTAAGACTTTATATATATATATATATATATATATATATATATATATATATATATATATATATATATATATATATATATATAAAATAATTATCAGAAATCTTTTTTTAATTTTCCAAGCATCAGTGAATAATTTTCCATATACTTGGGAAAAAAATCATTGCTTTGAATTGATTGTTTTCAAAATATAGACAGGGTTTGTAGTCAGCTAGTACCAAAGGTTGTCGTGGGGGTCTGAATGTGATCCTGACACGCTGTGTTCTTTTGAATTCTGGCAACACCGACCAGCCTATGTTTATCCCGGACCCCAGACCCTTCCCTCTGCCAATTTGGGTGAAATTAGGACCATGCATCTGGTCTATAACTTGAAACAAACAGACATTCTCTATCATAAATATTATTATTAGTAGACATGAACCGAAATCTAAATATTTTTAAGTGTTATATTATGGAGTATTGGAATAAAAATGTCTTTCTAATCTAAAAAAAATCAGAAATGTGCAGGCCATGAGTCACAATAACGTGGCTGAAGTATGTTGACCAGACCACACACTAGAAGTTGAAGGGACGACGACGTTTCGGTCCGTCCTGGACCATTCTCAAGTCGATGAATGGTCAACTTGAGAATGGTCCAGGACGGACCGAAACGTCGTCGTTCCTTCAACTTCTAGTGTGTGGTCTGGTCAAAAATCAGAAATGTGTAATATTCAGGAGAGGGAAATCAATTTCTTTTAAGAATAAATAGTTAAAAACCAAAATTTCTGAAATACGTGTGAAGCCAAGAGCTTTCTGAAATACGTGTGAAGCCAAGAGCTTTCTGAAATACGTGTGAAGCCAAGAGCTTTCTGAAATACGTGTAAAATCAAGAGCTTTCTGAAATACGTGTGAAGCCAAGAGCTTTCTGAAATACGTGTGAAGCCAAGAGCTTTCTGAAATACGTGTGAAGCCAAGAGCTTTCTGAAATACGTGTGAAGCCAAGAGCTTTCTGAAATACGTGTGAAGCCAAGAGCTTTCTGAAATACGTGTGAAGCCAAGAGCTTTCTGAAATACGTGTGAAGCCAAGAGCTGTCGAGAATTGTTGATATTCCCAACAAGTGAAATCGAACCTCTAGCCCAGGCCGAGAATATTCGTAGTCAAGTTAACTGGACGAGTGGTATGGAAAAACTCATCTGGCTGTCTTTGTTGCGACTACGTCCTCCCCTTTTCTCTATCCTTTCTGCCCTTTCTACACTTTCTCCCCCTCTTTACCCTTCCCTTGTCCCCCTCCCTACTCCCCGTTTCCCGTCTACTTTCGTGCTTTTCCTTCAATTTCCCGTCCCAAATAGTCTCTCCCCTTCTCTCTGTTCAGTCATGTTTTTCAGCACTCAATTCATCATTCCCTTCTTCATTTCCCTTTTTTCTTCAGCAACTTGGTGGTTGTGTGTTACAACCACTATCACTACCCCCCTATGTTATCACCACCACCACCCCTTGTAATACCACCGCTCCCTGTGTAACAACTACTACCACCACCACCCCCTATTTAATCACCACCACCATTACCTGCGTTACCACCTCCCCCTGCGTTACCACGCCACAACCACCACCCATTGAGCTAACACCACTACCACTATCACCACACAATGTGTTAACCTCACCACCACCATCACCACCATCACCACCATCACCAACCCAGTGTATTACCTCCCTCCCCCCCCCCCCCCCCTTGTGTTTCCTACTGCTGTATTGTCCAATCTCCTCTCTCATTCCTCTCTGTCTCGCTTCACGTACAGGTAGTTTGCTTTATTTCACAGTTCTCTGTGATGTTTCATTACTTCTTATACCCAACTGACTCTCTCAAATCTTTCTTTTCATATCTCTTTAATCTTGCTTCCTTCCTCTATGTGCTTCGTCATTCGTTTTATAATCGAGTTATTTGTTATTTTCGATTTTCGTCAATATTATTCTTCCTTCAATGTTTTTCGCTCGTTTTTGCATTATATTTTGATTACAACTTTTGCTCTCTATATAGGTCTATATAGCGGGGAGCTACTGATATATAATCTTCTCGGCTTGGTGCCTTTGTTTGGTAATTATTTACTTCTTCCATTGTCTTGTTTTTTTGTGTGTGTGTTCACTCTCTGGTATGTCTTCCCTGGCTTCTTGTACCCATGTGCTCCTTGCTTCACTCTTCCCCTCATATGATACAGCTGTCTCTGTTTTGGTCTTGATATTCTCTCTCTCTCTGTCTCTCTTTCTGTCTCCCTCTCTCTTTCTCTCTCTCTCTCTCTCTCTCTCTCTCTCTCTCTCTCTCTCTCTCTCTCTCTCTCTCTCTCTCTCTCTCTCTCTCTCTCTCTCTCTCTCTCTCTCTCTCTACACACACACACACACACACACACAAGGAAGACAGAAGAGTTAGGGGGGACATGATCACCACATTCAAGATTCTGAATGGAATTGATAGGGTAGATAAAGACAGGCTATTTAACACCAGGGGCACACGTACTAGGGGACACAAGTGGAAACTGAGTGCCCAAATGAGCCACAGAGATATTAGAAAGAACTTTTTTAGTGTCAGAGTGGTTGACAAATGGAATGCATTAGGGGGTGATGTGGTGGAGGCTGACTCCATACACAGTTTCAAGTGTAGATATGATAGAGCCCAATAGGCTCAGGAATAGGCTCAGTATACCTGTTGATTGGCAGTTGAGAGGCGGGATCAAAGAGCCAGAGCTCAACCCCCGCAAACACAACTAGGTGAGTACACACTCACACACACACACACACACACACACACACACACACACACACACACACACACACACACACACACACACACACACACACACAGTCCCTCACTTTACAGCATTCGAGAAATCAAACACACCATCAGCAAAGGCTGTGAATCACAGACACAAATCAAGAAGGATGATTCGGGCCGCGAAGAGCCGGCCTGGAAGAGGAGAAGCAGGGTGGAACGGAAGTGGTGCAGGAGGAGAAGCTTGCAAGAAAGCAGGTATAGAATGGAAAAGGAGAGGTAGGATGGAAGAGAATGAAAAAAGAGGGAGCATATAGGAGAGACTAGGTGGAAGGAAAATGCCAGGGTAGCAGAGGAGTCTTAATGATAGATAAGGTTTAGAGTGGGAAAGGAGAGATAAAGTGGAAGAGAAGGGGGGGGGGGGGGAAGGAGTCATATGGAAGAGAAGCACCAGGGTGGGAGAGGAGTGGGTTGGAACAGGAGATGGTTATGGGTAGTCAGGGGCATGATCCAGGTGGCGATAAAGACAGACTCGGTACTGGCGTAAGCTCAGCCCTGATGGAGGAAGTATCGTCTGAAATGTGCCGTCAGGAAGTTGTTAGTTGGTCGGCGAGTTCATGGGGCGTGGAGGCGGGATGATGGGTACACAGGGAAGGGAGGATGATGGGCAGTAGGATGGGTACACAGGGAGGGAAGGAGGTGAGAAGCATAACAGTAAGAGAGAAATGAAATGAACAGGGAAGAGGAAGGAGACGTAGAGATGAGTGGTAGAGATGGAGAGAAGAAGTGGAAAGGATTCAAGTAGTGAAGGAGAGTGAGCTAAAAGAATGAGAAGAAGGGAATGAGGAAATAGAAAAGGAAAATACAAAAAAGGGAAAGGAAGGAAGAGAGACGAGAGAATTTCGCAGATTATCGATCGATTTCACCTCTATAGTTAAAAACTATAATTTCTGTTTTCTTGCAAACAGTTATTTTCATCTTTCAGAGCCTCTGTTATATCTTTGATTCCTGTTGTTTACAGAACTGCATTAGTGGAGCTTTGAGTGAGTATACATATATTTTGATGGTAACTGAATGCTCTTCGGAAAAAAATTAGAACTTGTAAAATTCATTTTGTCTCTCTTGACAGCTAATTTTTAAATATTCTGTCATCTTTTTATTGTGATAACCATTTTTGTGTGTAATTTAATCTTGTTAGGATCTAAATTTGCCTCTTTCGTTTCAGAAAATTTAAATTTAGTTGTCAGTATTATTCCTTTTCTTTTTTCAGACCAGTGTAATTTATATAGAAAATTCCTTTTCATTTTATCTCTGAGAACTTTATAGCTAAATCTACATATTTACAATGTAATTCTCTGTTTTTGTAGCTAAATCCGCTAGCATTAATTAATTTTTTGAGCTTAATTTGGCTTGTTTTTAAACATCATTTTGGCTGTTATTGTGAACTTCGTTTTCTGGAACATGTAAACTCATGTCAATAAAGTTTCCTTTGTAATTAAGGCCTGTTGCTCCTATGGATAATTTTCGTAGATTTGCATTGTAAACTAATTGTTTTGTAGAATAATCTGGTTGTTTTGTACTTTAATTTTCTTGCTTTATAAATTTATTCGTTTGAAGTTAAATTCTCAAGTTTGGGAGACTAATCTACTTATTTGTAATTAAATTTGTTTATATTGAAAAGGAATCTAGTTAGACCCAATTGGTAAGTAAATACGCGTAATAAGGTTGAATATATTTATATCACTAGACAATCAGATCAGTTTCCCAGGTAGGACTCTACTAGTTCCACAAACCTGATTATTAGTTCTGAAGAACGGACCAGTTCTGCATACCTGATTATCTGCCAATTCCGCATACCTGACTCTGCCAGTCCCCCATAACTGACACTGCCAGCACCACATAACTGACTCCGCCAGTTCTCCATAACTGACTCCGCCAGTTCCCCATAACTGATTCTCTACACGCGCAAAATCACGGAATGGCTAACTTTTGGCTGGCGCGAATAAACCTTCGCGCTAATTCCGAGAAACGCCTTTTACACGACGCGAAAAATAAAGTTTAACGTTTTAATTAACTTAACGGCGTGTGTGTTAAACAAATACGCAGAGTTCACGCTCGCTTTGTGTTCCCTGTTACACTGCCCTTTCCCACCCACCGCTCCTCTCTCTCCCACCCGGAAAGCCCACCCCACCAGCTATATATGTGCCTCCCTCCCACCTGAAAGCCAAACTGCTCCCACTACCCCCTCCTCCAAACCAACCAACCACCCACCCTATCCCACCCTCTCTCTATCTCCCCTCCTACCCGTCAACCCCCCCCCCCTTCTCATTTTTCCCCATAACCTCATCACCAAGTTACCCCATTTCATGGCCCATTCGTCCTATTCCAACCCCCAATCTACCCCTATCAACGCCAATTATAATGTTCTTGATGATATTAAGACATTATAATTTCAATGAAATCACTCATATTACAAAGCAACCAACGTAGCTATAACGAATTCGTTCTGGCGAGAGCGATTAGTCCTAGCTACAGCGAATTACTACTAGATTCAACAAAGTCGTTCTAACTAGAGCTAAATAGTTCAAGCTTATAAGGAATGGTTTAGGTCCGTGGAAAACACGTTTCACTGTTATTGGACACGTACATGTACGCAGACCCTGGCCACGTACATGTACGCAGACGCTGGCTACGTACATGTACGTAGACGCTGGCCACGTACATGTACGCAGACCCTGGCCACGTACATATACGTAGACCCTGGCCACTTACATGTACGCTGGCGCTGGCCACGTACATGGACGTAGACCCTGGCCACGTACAAGTACGTAGACACTGGCCACAACTAAGTTTTGAGGTCAGGATATGTTTTAGAAAGAACTAAAAGTGAGGATTGGGTCTCGTTAAAATATTTTTCACTGTTCTGGCTGGTTAATGACGGTAAAGTTTAGCTTGTGGCAAGCTTAGTGAAGCTTTTTCCTGCGAGGCCACTTAGAACTTCCTGTCTGTCTGTCTGTCTGTCTGTCTGTCTGTCTGTCTGTCTGTCTGTCTGTCTGTCTGTCTGTCTGTCTGTCTGTCTGTCTGTCTGTCTATCTGTCTGTCTGTCTGTCTGCATAGTGTATCTTGTATGGTGCGATGTGTAAGTGCATCATGTATGCTGTGTTGTGTGTATAGATTATGGTGTATGGTGTAATATGTGTATAGATTGTCGTGTATGGTGTGTTGTGTGTATATCTTGAATGATGTGTTGTTTGGGAAATGAGAAGGTGGCAACACGCAACACCTGTTGCCAACTGAAGGTCAGATCATTATACTGAAAACCCTTGATAAATACACATGTATATAATTCCCGTTATCGGGGGACAGGATGCCACCTGGCGCCATTCTCAAATATAACCAATTAAACCGTCTTCAAAGTGACGTATACAAGCAATTATTAACGCAGTGGGAATAGACAAATCAAATCACAAATTCATACAAGAGCAATCGAGTAGAGGAAAAAACATGTACTTGGCTGAAATACAGTATAATTGTCATTGTTTTGCCTTGTTTAAATCTCCCATTGCGCATCAGGGTCGTAAGTGATTTCCTTGTTGTGGGCGGGTTTGTTCTGACCGTAGTTGGAGGGGGGGTGGTGGGGGGGTGGAGCGCTCCCGTGCTAACTAACAAGCAGTTAATGGTCGTTACCAGCTGATTGGGCTCTGGCGACCTCGGCTTCGCATTGACACAAATAAAGTGTGTCTCAGTACCTTCTCGGCGGGCAGGTAGAGTGCATCTCAGGTGACCCTTAAGACACTTGCTCTCCTGACGAGGCTATACCGCTCGAGTGATTGCGCAAGCAATAGTGACCCTCAATGACCGAGAGTGTGGATATTACAGCCAACGAATCAAATACTGAGAGAACAGGTTAGTTGAAATAGGAATAATGATTGAAGTTAACTGCAGAAGGCCTATTAGCCCATACGAAGCTGCCCCTATTTACATCCACCCAATTTATATATCGTGTCATGCCATGGAAGACATTCCTTCGGTTGGCGATAGAAAAGAAAGTAAATTACGTTGTGCTTTGTAAATTGCATTGATCTTTGTGAGCGAATACCAGGAAGTCAAAGTGTTGCTATGGCTACTAGGTGCCAACCTAGTAACTATGTATACCTTGTTGCCTCACCATAGTGGCACAGGAATGCCAGTGCTTGGAGTAGTGCCATGAATTAATTCCTCGTTTACGAGCACAGAAAAAAGGGGGAATATACATACATATAAATACTGTATACATACGTATAAAATTAAACATTATGCAGTGTAGTGTTAAAAGTTTTACCAGTGATTTACGAACGAAGCGAACAAATGAAGTGCCATGTTGTTTATACATAAGTGAACTTTAAAGAGATTACCAGTGAGACATTGAGTGCCGTCATTCACGTGTCAGTGTATCTTTAGTGTCGTGAATAATAGTGCAGTCCACGTGCTGTTGTGTACATCAATGCAGGCCACGGCTGTTGTGTACACCAATGCAGGTCACGTGCTGTTGTGTACAACAATGCAGTCCACGTGCTGTTGTGTACAACAATGCAGACCACGTGCTGTTGTGTACATCAATGCAGGCCACGTGCTGCTGTGTACATCAATGCAGGCCACGTGCTGTTGTGTACATCAATGCAGTCCACGTGCTGTTGTGTACAACAATGCAGACCACGTGCTGTTGTGTACATCAATGCAGACCACGTGCTGGTGTGTACATCAATGCAGACCACGTGCTGTTGTGTACATCAATGCAGACCACGTGCTGTTGTGTACATCAATGCAGGCCACGTGCTGTTGTGTACATCAATGCAGACCACGTGCTGTTGTGTACATCAATGCAGGCCACGTGCTGTTGTGTACATCAATGCAGACCACGTGCTGTTGTGTACATCAATGCAGACCACGTGCTGTTGTGTACATCAATGCAGGCCACGTGCTGTTGTGTACATCAATGCAGGCCACGTACAGAGGATCCTTCACCTTCACATCAGCTGTGGTATGTACTACTGTAATATTTTATATTATGTTCATTGTTAAATTCCTCCCAACACAGGTACATACAGACATAATTACATTTTGATCGATGAGTTGGAGCCTTCTGAAAGTCACGATATCATGTTCTTATTTGGCTTAGAGTTACGGTAAATCTTTGAGTATACCGAAGGTAAACTCATTAGTTTACCTAGTGTGGGTCTTATATAAAAGGTGTTAAAGGTAAGTAGTGTAGATAGTTCATTATCAGGTTGGTCTGGTCCATTATAAGGTCAGTCTGGTCCATTATAAGGTCAGTCTGGTCCATTATAAGGTCACTCTGGTCCATTATCAGGTCAGTCTGGTCCATTATAAGGTCAGTCTGGTTCATTATAAGGTCAGTCTGGTCCATTATAAGATAAGTCTGGTCCATTATCAGGTCAGTCTGGTCCATTATAAGGTCAGTCTGGTCCATTATAAGGTCAGTCTGGTCCATTATCAGGTCAGTCTGGTCCATTATCAGGTTAGTCTGGTCCATTATAAGGTCAGTCTGGTCCATTATAAGGTCAGTCTGGTCCATTATAAGGTCAGTCTGGTCCATTATAAGGTCAGTCTGGTCCATTATAAGGTCAGTCTGGTCCATTATCAGGTCAGTCTGGTCCATTATCAGGTCAGTCTGGTCCATTATCAGGTCAGCCTGGTCCATTATCAGGTCAGTCTGGTCCATTATCAGGTCAGCCTGGTCCATTATCATGTCAGCCTGGTCCATTATCAGGTCAGTCTGGTTCATTATCAGGTCAGCCTGGTCCATTATCAGGTCAGCCTGGTCCATTATCAGGTCAGTCTGGTCCATTATCAGGTCATTATCGCAACATGGCAAAAATTGATGTGTAGTAAGGAGGGAATAAGTCTTAGAATCGACCTCCCTGAGGCATTCCAATATTAAACATTTGAGTACGTCAGTGGTTGAGATCCCGTTACTGCAGGTCATATAGGGTCTCTTACCCATGTGTTCCGAACTCTATTTTTTTGTTGTCTGTATAAAAAAACCTCTTGAAAGTAATATATGGCGTTGTAGATGTTTTTGGAAATTTTAAAGGTTTAATAATTTTGAGTGAATCAGTCTTACGGACATACAAATTATCAGGCAGCCGCTGGTTTATGGTTCATTGAAGATGTTATCGGCGTTGTTATCTAATAGCAATGCCGATTCAACGTCAAATCGAGCGCTCTGTTGGATAACTGCCCCACTGGGGTAGAAAGTCCTGGTAATATTAAGGAAAGATGCGCTCTTTTTTTTCTCTTTACCTCTCATTGCTTCGTATTTTGCATTCATTTCCTGAGTGTAATTTGGTAGGAGATTCTCGTGATGGGCGGCTGAAGGCCTGGTGGATGGTGGCGAGGAGCGTGGCCAGAGCGAGGAGCGTGTAGATGCTACCCCAACTGCGTCTCCTGGGCCACTGAGAGAGACACACACCGCCGCCAGTATAAGAGCCAGTGTGCTGTCAAGCGGGGAGGGGTGTGGAGCGGTGTTGGGGGGTGTGGAGCGGTGTTGGGGGGTGTGGAGCGGTGTTGGGGGGTGTGGAGCGGTGTTGGGGGGTGTGGAGCGGTGTTGGGGGGTGTGGAGCGGTGTTGGGGGGTGTGGAGCGGTGTTGGGGGGTGTGGAGCGGTGTTGGGGGGTGTTGGGGGGTGGTGGAGACCGAGTGGTGGTGGTGGAGTATTTCAGCTGACTGTGCTTGCCTAATAGGGACTGTTGGAGCGTCAGGCTCTAGTTCTTGACACCCTGTCTGTCTTGACATCCGGCCTTAAAGTTGTTGATGGACGTGGCGTAAAGGTCATCGTCTTCCGCTGCACTTCACTTCTTGACCACTCGAACTCAACGTGAGTTTTTCTTACGTTTCTTGGACAAATTTGCATTTAAACTTTAACTTCTACCTTCGTGGTCTTGTCCTACTTTCTCTCAGATTAAAAGGTTATCCTTGTCCACCTCTTATGGTATCTTGAGTGATACCATACAAGATACTACAAGATACCCTTGGTATCTTGTATGTAGTGATCATGCACCCTCTAGGCCTTGTTTTCTCTAGGGTTATGAGGTTGAGAGCTTTAAACATGTCTTAGTTACACACAGAAATCACAATAACGTGATGCATCAAGGAAGGCAGCGTCTAAGATGCTCACAGACGTAGGTTCGAATCCTCGTCACGGCCCTTGTGGATTTGTTCATGGTTTAGTTGATCAGTTCTGATGTTCACGAGGTATACGGGTTCCATGCCGGTGCCTCGTATTCTTATATTACTCTCACATGGGCTGTATAAATTATCTAGAGCTATTATTTAAGTTTTCAATTGCCCCCTGTGGTTTATGTGTTAACTATCTAGTATTTCTATCTCTCCGGTGTAGATTTATTTTTATCTTTCTCCATTTCCCATCTTCATTACCTTGCACCTGTTGTGGGTTGAACTCTAACAGTCCTCGGTTCTTACACTGGCTATTAGGCCTAGCATGGCGCCTCGGCAAACACTGCCATGTGCCAGTTCTCTCCCTCGGGTCGGTCATTAACATAAATTAGGAATTGTAATGAACCCATTACCGAGCCTTTGAGGACCTCCTGCGTCACCTCCCTCCAGCTCCTCACCAGCGCTCTCACTGTAGGTCTTTGTTTTCTGTCCTTAAGGTATTCTCATTTTCGTTTCAGCGTCTTATCTGTTATTGCTTATCTGTTATTGCTTATCTGTTATTGCGGTCATTTTCTCCATCTTATTCAAGTGATTCAAGAGAAATAGTATGAAATACTTGTTGACAACCGGTCGGTCGAGCGGACAGCACGCTGCACTTGTGATCCTGTGGTCCCGGGTTCGACCCCGGGCGGCGGCGAGAAACAATGGGTAGAGTTTCTTCCATCCTATGACCTTGTTACCTAGCAGTAAAATAGGTACCTGGGTGTTAGTCAGCTGTCACGGGCTGCTTCCTGGGGGTGGAGGCCTAGATGAGGACCGGGCCGCGGGGACACTAAAGCCCCGAAATCATCTCAAGATAACTCATCTGAAGATAACAATCTTGGCAGATTATTATTTCTCAGACCTTTTTTTTTTGTTCTTTGCGTATTTTGATAACGTTTTGGAGCTCTTATAAACGTTTCTCATACAAAAAATCCTCTTTCCACTTAGACTGTTCGGTACAGCGACAGTCTCACATCGTGCAGGGTCGGCGTTCGATTCCCAATGGTCCAATTAAGTGGTTTAGCACCGAACCTCCTTCACTGATCCTAAGCTACTCTTTGTACAGATTTCTAAAGGTAGATTTAGAAATTTCTTTAGAATTTTAAAGATTTCTAAAGATTTCTTGCATTAACTTACACTCCCCATGCTGTAAGTGGTGGTGGAACTGGGTGGGAAGGGTTGGACAATAGTGGAAGGAGATGAAGCGAAGAGCTGAGGATATAGGAGGCGAAGGGAGAGAGGAAGGGAGAGAGGAAGGGAGAGGAGGATGGAGGGAGGGAGTGTGGGAGGGAGGGAGAGTGCCAGATGTCTGTGTCGGCATCCGTCGCTGGAATGGGTTTGGTTGTCTAGTGGATTGGGAACGACCTTTACAGCGAGTGAAACTGTTCGGGTGTGTCAAACAGCGCTCAGCTCCCACGGTGTTGTCTACGAGGCCGCGGCGAGAGGCCAGAGCCGTACCTGCACTGTGTAAGAGGCCAGAGCCGTGCCTACACTGTGTGTGTGAGGCCAGAGCCGTGCCTGCTCTGTGTGAGAGGCCAGAGCCGTGCCTGCACTGTGTGTGTGAGGCCAGAGCCGTGCCTGCTGTGTGTGTGAGAGGCCAGAGCCGTGCCTGCTGTGTGTGTGAGAGGCCAGAGCCGTGCCTGCTGTGTGTGAGAGGCCAGAGCCGTGCCTGCTGTGTGTGCGAGAGGCCAGAGCCGTGCCTGCTGTGTGTGTGAGAGGCCAGAGCCGTGCCTGCACTGTGTGAGAGAGGCCAGAGCCGTGTCTTCACTGTGTGAGAGGCCAGAGCCGTGCCTTCACTGCACGAGAGGCCAGAGCCGTACCTTCACTGCACGAGAGGCCAGAGCCGTGCCTTCACTGCACGGAGAGAACCGTGCAACTTGTCAAAACACTAGACCCAACTGAACCAAACTTACTTATCCCTTAGAAAGGCGAGGTAATTATCGCGAGAAGGCGCTAAGTCTGCCTGACTTAGAAGTGTGTCTTCACGCACCTGGAGGAGCGTGAAGACAGGAAAGGAGATGAGACAAGAAGAGGGAAGGGAAGGAACTTTACCCAACCACTTGGGTCATCGGAGATCGATCGCCGATATGCCGAAGCCAGACCGTCGCTTTAGTTAGAAGGACCTATCCCTTAGTAATGCCGAAACATGTAATACGTAATTAAATAATTTGTATTTTTGATACGAATAAGAGCGTATTCCCCTGGCACGAATAAGAGCGTATTCATTTGGGGCCAGATTCACGAAAGCACTTACGTAAGCACTTACGAACGTGTACATCTTTCCTCAATCTTTGATGGTTTTGGTTACATTTATTAAACAGTTTACAAGCATGAAAACTTCCCATTCGACTGTTGTTATTGTTATAAACATCGTCCCGGTGCCTCGTAGCTCATTAACTGTTTGATAATTGTAAACAAAGCCGCCAAAGATTGAGAAAAGATGTACAGGTTCCAAGTGCTTGCGTAAGTGCTTTCGTGAATCTGGCCCCTGGCTGGCTTGGGTCGTCTTCCGGAGTGAGATGACCACGCATGTGTCTGCAAAGTGTGTGAGAACCAGCATCCACCTCAAAAAGGTTCTGGTGGTCACAGGATCTAAAGGTTCCTCCGACCCTCAAACGCCTTGATCCTTTCTCCCTTCATTTAACGCGTGGTCACAGGTCCCTCTAGCTTTAAATTACGTCCCACTAGCTTTAAATTACGTCCCACTAGCTTTAAATTACGTCCCACTAGCTTTAAATTACGTCCCACTAGCTTTAAATCACGTCCCACTAGCTTTAATTCACGTCCCCTCGCCTCAGGACTGTTTCTCATCACTCCACAAACGAGGAGCTTTTCTTTTCAATTTCTCGAAGGGCCGTTTCTCTTTTTAGATTTATTTGACCCGTTTATACCTAAAATATTATTTCCAGATCTCAACCAGTGACGGAGGAGGAGGAGGAGGTCGATGCTCATTCTAATCATTATGTAAGTTTCAATGCTCAACCAGACATTGTTGGGACCATGTAACTTGCCAACATCTCGACCTCTTGACTCCTCTATTGGGTTCTCTCTGAATCGCCTCTAGTGCCTTTGTGACAGTAACTATGTAAACGTTTTGATACTGGACCTCTAATGACGCGACTGTTGGATGCGCCTCTCCAACACACCAGTGGATTCTTCTAATGGGTCCATCAGTGGACCCCATTTAATGGCCCACCAGAGGACCCCCACCACCACCCCCCCTCTCTAACGGGTCACCAATGGATCCCGTTTAATGGGCACACCAATAGACCCACCTCTAATTAGGAGGAACGTTTAATCTGCAAAATTGATCAGCCTCAATAATGGGCCCATTACTAGACTACTGTAACGAACCCACCGCTGGAATACTTTAATGGGTCAACAGATGAACCCCCCCCCCTCTAATGGGCTCTCCACAGCACCCCCCCCCCACCTTCCCCTCCCATCACTACTAATACAACACCTACCAATTTCCCCCCCCCCCTCCCATCACTAATCAGTGTCTACTACCACTGTTCTGCCCCCCCTTCCTCCCTTCCCCCCCCCCTCCTTCTCCCCCTTCCTCCCTCCCCCCCCTCCCCCTCCTCCTCCTCCCTCCCTCCACCCACCCCATCAGACATCATTAGTTAAGTGTATTCATGCTCGACTGAATTATTCTTTTGTTTTCGTTATATGTCCACAGTTAATTAGCAGTCAGTCTCCCTGATTAATGATCGTGCAACTGAGCGAGGGGCTCTGCTTTTGAGCGCAGTTAACTGGATAAGGTGTTGGAGATCTCCTCCATCAGAGACTCCTTCACCGACGCATATATATATATATATATATACCTGCTAAATTTGGATTACTCTGCGCCCTTTAATGTGACGGATGCTGCGATATCTTGCAAATGACAGCGGTGGGAACTTTGCAAGACTTAACCCCTTTGTTGTTCACTTAGGCCAAGTGTAGTTTGGGGTGACCTAGCATAACACAAAAAATACTACTAATAATAAAAATTACAAATAAAAGAGTGCCAGATGTAATAATAATAATTAAAGATAATGTAATGTAAATAGGGATATAAATAATAATAATAACTCAAATATTACCGTTGGTGGAATCTCAATTTATTGCTGATGCGAGGGGGAAAGATTGACTGGTCCACCCGGCTGGTACAGTAATGGAAGACTGACTGGTCCACTGGGCTGGTACAATAGTGTACCAGCACTGGAATATTATTATTATTACAACAACAGTCAGCACAAAATGTGCTGAGCAGTGCAGCAGCTGAGGCAGACTCCACACACTCCCAGTTGTAGATATGAGATAATGCTCTGGAGATCCGGAGATATATATATACTAACTGAATGAAAATTAGAGGCGGAACCTGAAACTGAAGCACAATTTGGTAAGCACAATCGAGTATGTCCTTACCTTATCTTGAGATCTTGAGGTTATCTTGAGATGATTTCGGGGCTTTTTTTTTAGTGTCCCCGCGGCCCGGTCCTCGACCAGGCCTCCACCCCCAGGAAGCAGCCAGTGATAGCTGACTAACACCCAGGTACCTAATTTACTGCTAGGTAACAGGGGCATAGAGTGAAAGAAACTCTGCCCATTGTTTCTCGCCGGCGCCTGGGATTGAACCCAGGACCACAGGATCACAAGTCCCGCGTACTGTCCGCTCGGCCGACCGGCTCCCCAAAACACTACCTTGACACTATTCCCCCTCTAGTGCCCACACCCAATATCCCCACACACACAATTAGTCCACACTATGCCCACCGTGTACCCAGTCTTATATTACCCGTGCCCCCACGTTGTTCCCTAGATACTCTCCCAATGCCCAAAATCCACATGACCCCCCCACAAAATAAAATGCTGATTGGACCCACACACAGTACACCATCCTCACTGTTCCCACGCCCACACTGGCCCCACGGCCGCATGGTACTCACGATATTCTCAGCCCCACACTGTTTCCACACCCCAGAAGTAGCCCCTTATTGCATACAAGTTTATTCTAGAATTCAAAAAAGTGCACGAGAAGAATTTCTAGTTAATGTATCGTCGAAATCCTGTCCCAATTCAGTGTCAAATATTAAAGAAATATGTAAACAATTAAATATGAACAGATTTGTCTTGAGGTTCTTGGAATACAACTATTCGTGGAAAAGGGTTGAAAACCATTACTTTAATCCTCACCCTTTGGTACAACTCGTCTTCGTACCTAATGCGTTACATTTCTTAACGTTAATCAATCAGTTCGTTAAACAATATAACGTATTTCCCCCACAAGCAGCGCAATAATGACGTTTCCCCATGCCTCGATAGGTGATAGGCCGGTTAGTTGAATTGGTTAGACGTTTCTGGTTAGCCAAAATCACGTTACATATGGTGCAGCGGCACTCTACAGAACGGGGTTAGCTGTGTGTTACCGGTGCCTGGCCCGGACCTGTGGCACTCAGGAGGAGGGGGGGGGGGGGGGTGGTTGGTGCCGCACTCAGCGGTTAATTAGCGAGGTGTTTGAGCGACCCAGTAATGAGAACCTTATCTAGGTAATTATAGTTGACCCCTACCTCTCCCTTGCTCCTTGTTGCTCCTCTCACGGGTGTTAGGGGTTAGGAGGGGTGGGAGGAGGTTTTTGTGTGTTTTGTGTGTTTCTGTGTGTGTCTTTTGTGTTCGTTAACCTAGTATCCTAGACACCTAATGTATGTGTGTGTTTACTAGTTGTGCTTTTACGGGGGTTGAGCTTTGCTCTTTCGGCCCGCCTCTCAACTGTCAATCGACTGTTTACTAACTACCCTTTTTTTTTTTTTTTTTTTTTTTTCTCTCCACACCACACACACACACACACACACACCCCAGGAAGCAGCCCGTGACAGCTGACTAACTCCCAGGTACCTATTTACTGCTAGGTAACAGGGGCATTCAGGGTGAAAGAAACTTTGCCCATTTGTTTCTGCCTCGTGCGGGAATCGAACCCGCGCCACAGAATTACGAATCCTGCGCGCTATCCACCAGGCTACGAGGCCCCTCGTAGGCCCTACGTAGGCCCCTACGTAGGCCCCTGTGTGTGTGTGTGTGTGTGTGTGTGTGTGTGTGTGTCTCAGTTATCCCTCACAAAGAGATGGTCTCCCCCAGGTCAGCACCCCTGCACCAGACCCCCAGACCTGGCCACCGGCCTGGCAACTCCCACAGCAATAAAATACTCCTCCCAGGCATACGTACTCTACCTCACCACAAAACATAACACCAACATAAACAATTTGATGCTGATCTTGGGGTCGTACTCTACAGAGAATGCCATTTGCAGTAGTGATCAAATCTCCAGCCATATTCCGGACGCGCGCGCGCTTCCACACGCCGGCACTTGCTCGCGCACACACACACACACGCACACGCACATGCATATGCACGCACACACACTGCGGAAGCACTCTTGCGTGTGCTCCTCGAAGCCAAAATTACAGTGTTGAGTGTCGCGTGTAAGTCGTTCAGCACCTCGTAAAATGTTGTCGCTCTGGATACTCAATGTCTTTTGATGGGAAATAAACATGCGATTTATGCCAGAGAAAATGTTTAGCTCATCTCTACCATTTTTTACCCGCTCTCTGTCTATTTTCCGTGTTGCTTGCTTGCTGCCTCTGGAGATGTCGGCAAAATATCTGCCTGACGTGTCAAGCGATATCGAAAAATAATCTCAATTGAGGTTTTCCTGTTTTTCCAATGTACTTAAATTTTACGAAGTGACATGATTCAAAGTGACATCTGCTGATGATTAGAATTAGAAGTTCCTAGGGACTTCTGTAGACTATTACAGATTCCTGAAGCGGTCCCCTAGTGATTTCTGCAGGGAAAGAAGTTATTAGGAACATTGTCCCGTGTCGCTAATGAACTAGGAGACAATTGGTTGTTATCTGTAAGCGATTTGAACCTGTTGAAACAGTAATTGAGGGGTTCAGTCTAAGGCTGCCTAAGCATGTCATAAGAGGTTTACAATTACCTTCTACACCAGCTACGTGGTATCCACTCCCACGTGTCCCCCCTCACGTGGTATCCACTCCCACGTGTTCCCCCTCACGTGGTATCCACTCCCACGTGTCCCCCCTCACGTGGTATCCACTCCCACGTGTTCCCCCTCACGTGGTATCCACTCCCACGTGTCCCCCCTCACGTGGTATCCACTCCCACGTGTCCCCCCTCACGTGGTATCCACTCCCACGTGTCCCCCCCTCACGTGGTATCCACTCCCACGCTCCCCTCCCCCCAGGTCCCCCCCCCATTCCACAGTGTAGTTCTGTCTTGCTGTATATACGCTGTTCGCTCTATGTAACACTCATTGCTGCAGTTAAAAAGTTAGTTTAACAATGTTAACTCCAGGAAAGATTCGAATACTTGGAGTTTTCTGGCACCGGAATAACTTGGGAAACAACAGCAATAGTTAGTATCACTGAGGAAATGAACGGAAGTGAAGGGATGTGTCAGTGTTGTCAAGGAAGGAGGACGGGGGGGGGGGGGGAAGGTGGAGATGATAAGGGGGGAAAATGTGTCAGTTAAATAAATAGAAATCTTGTTGGATGAAATTAGCCTCTTACCTGTCTTAGATTAGCCTCTCACTAAGTGTGATTATCCTCTCACTAAGTGTGATTAGCCTCTCACTAAGTGTGATTAGCCTCTCACTAAGTGTGATTAACCTCTCACTAAGTGTGATTAGTCTCTCACTAAGTGTGATTAGCCTCTCACTAAGTGTGATTAGTCTCTCACTAAGTGTGATTAGTCTCTCACTAAGTGTGATTAACCTCTCACTAAGTGTGATTAGTCTCTCACTAAGTGTGATTAGCCTCTCACTAAGTGTGATTAGTCTCTCACTAAGTGTGATTAGTCTCTCACTAAGTGTGATTAGCCTCTCACTAAGTGTGATTAGTCTCTCACTAAGTGTGATTAGCCTCTCACTAAGTGTGATTAGTCTCTCACTAAGTGTGATTAGTCTCTCACTAAGTGTGATTAGCCTCTCACTAAGTGTGATTAGCCTCTCACTAAGTGTGATTAGCCTCTCACTAAGTGTGATTAGTCTCTCACTAAGTGTGATTAGCCTCTCACTAAGTGTGATTAGTCTCTCACTAAGTGTGATTAGTCTCTCACTAAGTGTGATTAGCCTCTCACTAAGTGTGATTAGCCTCTCACTAAGTGTGATTAGCCTCTCACTAAGTGTGATTAGTCTCTCACTAAGTGTGATTAGCCTCTCACTAAGTGTGATTAGCCTCTCACTAAGTGTGATTAGCCTCTCACTAAGTGTGATTAACCTCTCACTAAGTGTGATTAGCCTCTCACTAAGTGTGATTAGCCTCTCACTAAGTGTGATTAGTCTCTCACTAAGTGTGATTAGCCTCTCACTAAGTGTGATTAGTCTCTCACTAAGTGTGATTAGTCTCTCACTAAGTGTGATTAGCCTCTCACTAAGTGTGATTAGCCTCTCACTAAGTGTGATTAGCCTCTCACTAAGTGTGATTAACCTCTCACTAAGTGTGATTAGCCTCTCACTAAGTGTGATTAGCCTCTCACTAAGTGTGATTAGTCTCTCACTAAGTGTGATTAGTCTCTCACTAAGTGTGATTAACCTCTCACTAAGTGTGATTAGTCTCTCACTAAGTGTGATTAGCCTCTCACTAAGTGTGATTAGCCTCTCACTAAGTGTGATTAACCTCTCACTAAGTGTGATTAGCCTCTCACTAAGTGTGATTAGTCTCTCACTAAGTGTGATTAACCTCTCACTAAGCCGTCCACTGAGCCGATACCAGAAATCTCCCCAAGTGCCCATTACTTTACCAACCCCCTTCAACTGTCTGGTACCCGACTGCTCGGTTCCTCCCAATACCTATATCTGGTATCGGTAATATTGGAGCTCGTCCTGAAGGGGGCCTCGAACCACGACCAACTTGAAGCAACAGGTTCCTCCTCCTCTTCTTCCCCTTGGCCCACCCGACATGGATTTCTTCTCGGGGTTGTTCTTCTTCTCGGTCGTCTTGCTTGTTTCCGAGTCATTAAGCCACAGTGGTTATAGCTTAACTCCTTGCAAGTCTCTCTCTCTAGTCGGGGAGGATTTTTTTTACCCTGACTTGGAGAAGAGTGTTGAGGGCGTGTAGGAGCTTTGTTGCTCGCTCTTGTGCTGCTGCATTGTTGCTTGCTCTTGTGTTGTGTTGCTTGCTCTTGTGTTGCTGCATTGTTGCTCTTGTGTTGCGTTACAACCAAGTTGCTGATGAGCAACGCCATCGACCCATAACACCACCATCGACCCATAACACCACCATCGACCCAGCAAGTTGACGTCTCTCCGCCTCTCAACGCAGAAATAAAAGTTTATATTCAAGTCATTAGCGGCGCTTATGGAATGGTGTAAGACGGCAGGTTGAGAAGCAGTACGGAGACTGAGGGGACAGAGGCAGGGACACTGAGGGGACAGAGGCAGGGACACTGAGGGGACAGAGGCAGGGACACTGAGGGACACTGAAGGGACAAAGGCAGGGACACTGAAGGGACAGAGGCAGGGACACTGAAGGGACAGAGGCAGGGACACTGTAGGGACAGAGGCAGGGACACTGAGGGACACTGAAGGGACAAAGGCAGGGACACTGAAGGGACAGAGGCAGGGACACTGAAGGGACAGAGGCAGGGACACTGAAGGGACAAAGGCAGGGACACTGAAGGGACAGAGGCAGGGACACTGAGGGACACTGAAGGGACAGAGGCAGGGACACTGAGGGACACTGAAGGGACAGAGGCAGGGACACTGAGAAGATGAGGATTGGGATAAAGAGTAAACTGGGACAATAATAAAGAGAAGGATATTAGTAAAAAAAAACAGAGGAGAATGAAGGAATAAGAATGAGAAAAGAGAATAAGAAAATTTAGAAGCAAGAATGGTAAGGTAGCGAGATAAAAATGGAGATAAGGAAGGAGAGGTGATAACTGGAGGATAAGACGAGGAAGGCAGGATGGACAAGGACAAAGATTTGGGCGCCATACAACTGAGTGGACAGCGCTTCGGATTCGTTGTCCTGAGGTTCCGAGTTCGATCCCCGGTGGAGGCGGAGACAAATGGGCAAAATGTTTCTTTCACCCCTGATGCCCCTGTTACCTAGCACTAAATAGGTACCTGCTAGGTAACTTGGCCGGGAATCGAACGCGGGTTCTTGCACTGCAACTCCCAAATGCTGTCCGCTAGGCCACGAGACACCTCTATGTATATTTGTGTGTGAATGTGTACATATGTACTTCCGTCTACGCTATATGCAATACCAAAACAAAAAAAAACACATTGAACCATCCTAGTTCTTTCACCCTATGCCCCTGTTACCTAGCAGTAAAATAGGTACCTGGGTGTTAGTCAGCTGTCACGG